>NC_091057.1:57828496-58131526 GCF_000393655.2 Nicotiana sylvestris | reverse complement strand
ACAAGTGAAATAATACTAAAGAGAGAAGATACAAATGCCTTAAACAGATGAGAAGGCAAATGAGAGGTGTGTTTCAATCCTAAACATTAGGCCTTCTTTTATAGGGGAAAAATCTCCCCCAAACTTAACTCCCAACCAATATGGGACTTTGGCATTTTGCCAAACTTCAACATTTACAACTCTTTAGCTTTTCCTTATCCTTAATAGAAAGAGAGATTCAGGAATGGTTGTCTCTAAATTGGCAAAATATGAGAGTAGTATTGGGGCTGCACTTATCTTGCATCCTGGTCCTATTACAGTTGATGAGATAAATGGTAAATTACTCATCTTCCATGACTTTTAGAGCTGATAAATAATGTTGTATTTTCCAGAGGCAAAAGTTCCAACTGCAATATTAGCAGCTGAGCATGACCATATATTTCCGCCTGACCAAGCGAAGCAGCTAGGCGATGCTTTATCTGCAAAATCCGAGGTAATGTGGTATCTCTTAAAGCATTTAGGTTTGTTAAATGGCAATAAATTAACTACATTACAATAAAGAATGGTAGAATTGGATAATTTGTCATTAGCATTGTCCCATTGATATAGTTCAATATCAAAAAAGGATGAAGTATATATATATTGAAATCATCTGTATTTTCTAAAGGGAAACTAACTTTTCTTTTTTATGTAAAACTGTTACCCCTGTGCAGATTGAGAGCTTTGTGAAGATATTTCCTGGAGTTCAACATGGATGGACAGTTCGATACAATGTTGAGGATGAATTGGCTGTCAAAGCTGCAGAAGAGTCTCACTCAGATATGTTAAACTGGTTTATCAAGTGAACAAGAAAGAACTAGAATTGAAACATCATTTTCAGGAAAGGAGATTGCAATAGTTCCTCAAGTAAATTGAGAATATGTAAAGTACACTGCATTTGCTGATATGCAATGCAATGAAATAAGGATCATGTTTTTTAGGTTTTAACTTATGATGCATGTTTCTCTCAAACCCGCTTTTATGTGATCTAACATTATGCGCTTGTCCCACAACATCCCTTAGAGAAAGAGTCAAACGGCGGACATTAAATATATAGGAGAAATGAAGATTTATTAATGCAGAATAAATAGACTCGCTTTTCCTGTTAAGAATAGGTACCCGTTTTCTTGTTTCTGTTTCAATTGCATTCTATCTCATCATATTATATTTTGTTTTGCAAGATTAGAAAATCAAAATTCACATAATCGATATCTTTTAAAAGCTTTTGAAAAAAGCATGCCTCTTTAAATTAGTTGAAAAGTGCTTTTACTAATTGGAATGCAACATTGAAAATTTAAGCCTGAGGAATCTTTATTCAGGACATCTACATGGACACTGACAACTTGAAGAAATGAGCATATCAAAATGACTTAAGCAGAAGATCTTCTGTTATGCAACTTTACACAGTTTTACTTATTGGAGTTATCTAATGATATCTTTTAAACTTGTACTAGTCAACCTAAACTTTGATTTCGTTCACCTTTGACATGACTCATTGATTTCAAGGCATTTATTAGACAAACCAGCAATTTACATGTTAAGTCTCCTTTATTCAACCAATCTCATTAATTAAGTGAGACTACAGTCAAAACACTGATCATCATTACTCAAAATTGAAATTCTTTGAAACTATCCTTCTTGAGTTTAGGGGACCTTCTGGCAAGGTAAAGTTGTTTCTATAGATTACATGAGGTTCCAGCCGTAGAATTACCCGCTGATATTTATGTTATTGTAGGTTGCCTTACATTATACTCCGTTGGAGTGTGACCCTTCGCAGATCCTGCATGAACACGAAATACTTCGTACATTATACTCTAGCTAGAAAAATAAAAGAAACGAGCAAAGATGAAAAAGTTGAAAAAAAAATAAAATTCTTTCTTTTTCTATTGTGCAAAATAGAAAATCACAGAAAAACAGCAAAACTGTATAGGGTAAATTTGGTTCACATTAAATACTCGAATGATAGAGTGACACGTGAAACCGGAGGCAGACGGAAGACGAAGCGAGTGGACACCAAAGACTGAGGACAACAACTTTGGTTGGCATCAGGTAGACTCTGAAGGGAACATTATCAACAAGAGCAAGCAAATATTTGTCACCAGATGATATTCAATGAAGAACATTCCTCAGTATTAAATACACATCCATTACAGTAAATTTTGGCATTCATGACCTGCCATTACATATTCATCAATGCCCCCCATTATTATCATTTAAGAGGGGCTTGATCCTAGGATCTTGTTCCCTAGGTATAGCTATAATTAGTGACTTCAACATCCATTGTAAGACACGAAAATTCTGACAAACTTATGCTACATACTACTCCAAGCTGAATAATACTTTATTTTCTATCTAACATTATTCTTATTGCTGCCTTTCGGAAGTTTTGCTTCCGGAACCAAGTTGCCTGCTATTTTATCTTGATTTCAACGCTACATCTTGTATTTTATTTAATTTGTTTATCATTTTGGGATCAAATCGATTCGTTTGTCTATAAATCACGCTATAAATTCAACTGTACCGTTTTAGGAGTAAACAGTTTGGCGCCCACCGTGGGGCTTAGACAACTGCATAATTGAGTTGATCCTTGCATCTATTACTAACATGTTTGATTCTTTGTTTCTTAGCAAAAAAAATTGTAAAAGATGGCAGCTAACGATGTCAACATCGCACACAATGTTGAGGCACAAAAAACCTGCCTCAACACGAGTATTCGATCAGTGACACCCGCAATGAGGAGGACGTAGCAATGTCGGCTCATGGCGGGCGATATCCCCGACACGTATGGGAGCCGACTCCTAATTATGATGAGGACGAGCACGTTGCAGAAACGGTGAGGATCCTGAGAGAACATCAAAGTGCCATAATGGGCCATCTCTCATGGCAAGACCATGCCATGACAGAACCAAGTCAGGCATTGTCGGGTGCTTCCAACAACACGAATGGAAGAGGCCAGTTTCTCCCGGTGCTCCCATAAATCAAATAGCGCAAAGGGTTGATAACAACACCCCAAGGGGTGAGGTCGGCTTCAGCAGGGCAGGGGATTAGCAGTGGATCTGGTAACAACAACATCAATGATCTCTTAAAAACCAAGCTCATGCGGTTTATAAGGGAAATAACGCTCAAGTATACCAAATTCCGGGTACACCACCAGTGTCGAAGGGCCCAAACTCAAAGAAATACACTCAGTTACCATTTAAACCAAGTGCATCACCAGAGTTGATTCCGATGCAGTTCAAAACGTCAGATATACCAAAATATGATGGGACTTCGGACCCTCAGGAGCACATTATAACCTATACAACGACGTTGAAAGGAAACGACTTGGCTCAACATGAGATCGAGTCGGTCCTATTGAAGAAGTTTGGAGAAACCCTCACAAAGGAGGCCCTAACATGGTACTCACTCTTACCCGAATACTCAATAGATTCCTTTGAGATGCTCGCAGACTCTTTCATCAAGGCCTATGCCAGGAAGGTTCATGCCCGGAAGGCGGACATATTTAGAATTTTTGCCTCTGGTTTCAAAAAGAAAAGATGTTGTTACTGTTCGTGCCACATAGACAGCTGAGGCATTTACTAAAGGTTTGAACCCGAGGAGCTCTGATGCCTCCCAAAAACTGAAAGAAAGCCTCAAGTTCAAGGCAACAACATGGGCAGATGTCCATAACCATTATGAATCAAATATAATAATAGAAGATGATCAGCTCGGGTTCCCAGCATCAACTATGGGTCGGGATCGAGAAAAGTACAGGGATAAATCGAAGGATGATTTTGATGCAGATCGGAGATCTTTTAAGGTAGGTTTTTGACCTAGGAAAGGGCCGAAGGACGCGGTAGCAGAGGTTTCCGGTCAGCGGATAGGTTCCCTCTTGGTAGAAGAACTGACTGCGGCCGAAATAACAGGGTACTGCAAGACAAATAGGTATCAGTTTCTCGGGATTCCACTTATCCCAGATTATTGAGGTATAATTTCAATGTCAGTATAGTGAAGCTGGTCTCGACAATGAGAAATATCAAGGAAGCACGATTCTCGATGCCAATGAGGTCCGATTCCAGCCAAAGGGATCCTAATTTATGGTGCGAATATCATGAGACTCATGGCCACCGGACTAGGGACTGCCGACATCTGCGTGAGGAGGTAGCAATGTTGTTAAAAAAACTGCCATCTAAGAGAATTATTAAGTAACCGGGCTAAGAACAATTACAGCCGCAACCGAAATAATGGAGAGCCCTCAAAGGCAGGGGAAGACCCTCCCCGACTAACCATCAACATAATTTTTGGGGGAAACGAGATCAACGATGTAACCTTTTTGGCAGCAAAAAAGACAAAGGTATCGGTGACTCATAGCAAGAGACTCCGGGAAGTCTCCAAGGAAGACATCACCTTCACAAAAGAAAATGCCAATGGACTTTTGTTGCCTCAAAACGATGCCCTGATAATTTATCTTAACGTTCTAGATTTTAAAATTAAACGTGTTTTGGTGGACCTAAGATGTTCAGCCAACATCATTCAATATAAAGTGCTGGAACAAGCAAAACTTACTAGAAGCATCATTCCGACAGCAAAACTCCTCGTCGGTTTCAACTTAGTAAGTGTAACGACCCGGGGAGAGATCCTGCTGCCCACTAACACCGAAGGGGTCATGGAGACTACCTTGTTTGAAGTAGTACACGGTGACATGGGCAACAACATAACTCTTGGCAGACCTTGTCTACACGAGATGAACATCGTACCATCAACATATCACCAACGTCTAAAATTCCCAACTCTAGAGGGAATCAAACAAATAAGAGGAGATCAACCGGCAGTAAGGGAGATGAACGCGGTCTCGGTTTCTAGCAATAGAGGGAAGGAACATGTGGCATAGAAATTATAGGAACTGATGGCTTCTCCTAAACCCAATGAAGATGCCAAAGGGGAGGAGCCATCGAAATCCCATCAGGTACCAAGATATTTCCAGGTACCAGAAGAAACGGACACAACCAAGTCCAAGACGAAAGAGTTCAAACAAGTGGCATTGTTCGAGAAGTTTCTAGAGAGGAAGTTTTACTTGGGGACATGACTAAACCCCAAGGTCAGGTCAAGATTTATTGAATTCCTTAAAAAAAACTAACATTGATTGTTTTGCATGGTCATACGCAGATATATAGGTATCCCAATATAGGTGACCATGCACAAGCTAAGCCTGGACCCAAGCATCTCGTCGGTAAGGCAAATGAAGTCCCCAAGAGGTCCGAAACAGGTTTGTTAAAAAAGAGGTAACTCGATTGCTCGACATCGGTTCAATCCGGGAGGTAAAGTATCCCGACTGGCTAGCTAACATAGTAGTAGTTTCGAAAAAGAACAATAAATTCCGTATGTGCGTAAATTATAATAATTTGAATAAGGCGTGCCCAAAAGACTTGTTCCCCCTATCAAACATTAATCAAATGATTGATCTGACGGCCGTACACGAGTTAATGAGTTTCCTCGATGCTGATTCCGGGTACAACCAAATAAAGATGAACCCGAAGGATCAGGAAAAAACTACGTTCATAACAAACTTTGGCACATATTGCTATAATGTGATGCCCTTAGAGCTTAAAAATGTCGGAGCCACTTATTACCTCTACCCCGAAAGGTAGAGAGGTTGTTTCCAGGAGACCCTCAGCTCAAAAAAGCAATAGGAGATGATATATTAGTACCATAAAAATGCATAATAAAAATAACAACAATATATAAGAGATATGAAATATGAAATACAGAATATGAAATACGAAATACGAAATATATGGCTGGTATAGTACAACTAGACCTCTGTTAATATCAAAATTGGAGGAGGCGAACAATTGATAATATCTTAATGGTCTCGGAGGTATTAGTAAGTGTCGTTCTAGTCCGGGAGGATGAAGGACGTAATCTCCTATCTATTATGTTAGCAAAATTTTATCGAGAGAGGAAACTCGTTATCCGAAGCTCGAAAAACTGGCCTTACTCTCGTAGTCTCCACTCGAAAGCTTAGGCCTTATTTTCAGTGCCACCCGATAGACGTGGTCTAGCCACTCTAAGTAGGTTATTTTCAGTGTCCTTTACAAACTTGAGCTGTCAGGTCACTGTCCAAATGGGCAGTTAAAATTAGTGAATTTGATATTTAATATGAGCCCAATACTGCGATCAAATCACAAGTTTTGGCCAACTTCGTGGCCGATTTTAGTCCTAGGCTACTACCTTTGGTCACAAAAGAAATGGTGATTCGTAAACGACGTCAGGAGTTTGTACCTTGTTCACGGATGGGGCTTCCAATGTGAAAAGGTCCAAGCTCGGGGTGGTCTTAATCACTCCCTCGGGAGAAGTCCTGAGGCAGACCATGAGAACCGTTCCCTTGACTAACAATGAAGCTGAGTATGTGGCTTTGAATGAAGGACTTGAACTGGCTTGGGGGCTAGATTCCGTGGTCATTGAAATCAAGTGAGATTCCCAGCTGGTGGTAAATTAGGTGTATGGAATCTTCGACACCAAAGAGGAGCGCATGCAGCAATATGTGGTTAAGGTTTAATCTTTGCTCGCACGGTTCAGGTAATGGTCGATCACCCATATCCCAAGAAAAGAAAATGCAAAAGCGGATGCATTGGCCAATTTGGGATAGTTTACAAAAATGAAGGGTTCAGATCCGGTACCGTCGTTCAACTCATGCATTCGATACTAGATATGGACGGTTATTATGAAGTAAATACAACCAACTTGGTCTGGGACTGGAGGAATGAGGTCAACGACTACCTTTAGCACGACAAGCTGCTTGAAGATCCGAAGGCATCCCAAGTACTCCGCACCAAAGCAGCTCGTTACAGCTTCTGGGAGGATAGTTATACAGAAGGTAATTCTAAGGCCCGTTGGCCCGATGCGTAGGAGCTTCTGAGACTAATTACGTCACAAGAGGGGTTTACGAAGGAATTTGCGGGAATCATTCAGGTGCATATTTGTTGGTGCTAAAATTAGTTAGCGCAGGATACTACTAGCCCCGAATGGAACAAGACGCTAAGGCATTCATTCGGAAATGTTACAAGTGCCAATGCCATGCACCATTAGTGCACCAACTGGCAGAACTGCTGCATTCGATACTACCCATAGGGCCATTCATTAAATGGGAGATGGATATTGTCGGGCAACTGCCATCAGCTCTCGGGAAGGTAAGATTTCTTTTAATTTTAACTGATTACTTCTAAGTGCGTTGAAGCAGGTCCTTACCAGAAAATCGGTGAGTGCGAAGTGATCGTATTCCTATGGGAAAACATTGTCACACCTCCTTTTTCCATACCCGAGCGGGTACAAGGGAGTTTTTTCCAATTAAAGGACAATCGAAACGGGATTTGTTTATTTATTTCAGAGTCGCCACTTGGGAGATTTAGGGTGTCCCAAGTCACCAATTTTAATCCCGAATCGAGGAAAAGAATGACTCCATATTACAGTCTGCGTACCAGAAATCTGGATAAGGAATTCTGTTAACCCGGGAGAAGGTGTTAGGCATTCCCGAGTTCCGTGGTTCTAGCACGGTCGCTCAACTGTTATATTCGGCTTGATTATCTGATTTTATACAAATATGAACTTATGTGCAAATTTTAACTTTTTACCGCTTTCATAATTATTATTATTAAGAATGTGAACATCGTGGAAACACATTTCGAACCACGTCACATCAATGCACCCGTGGTTGTTGGCATATTTCAACTCTGTTGAGATTTGGATTTGGGTCACATAAATGTGCACCCGAGTTTAAGGAAATTAAATTATTAAAGGCGCGCCTAAAGCGACTAGCGTATCATTTACTTTGGGTAGGGCCGTAGAATTTTGCTAAACGGTCCATCCCGAAGTCTAAGCAATTTTAAAGCAAATATTTACTGAGGGCCCCGCAATTTGTATTTTTATTCGGCGAGGCTCATCTCATTCTTATTTTTTTTTAAAGGAATTTGCAACGTCGTGGACATGCATCTCGAACCACGTCACAATCAATGTACCCGTGATTAGAGACACATTTCAACTCCGCTGAGATTTGGATTTGGGTCACATAAATGTGCACCCGAGTTTAAGAAAGTAATTTAATTAAATCGCGTCTAAAGAGGCTAACGCGTTATTATCTTTGGGGAAGGCAGTGAAATTCACTAAACGGTCCATCCCAAATTCTAAGTATTTATAATGACTAATTATTGAGGGCCCCGCGGTTTGCATTTTTATTTGGCGAGGCTCGTCTTATTTTTATTTTAAGGATAAACCTACAGTGACTACATTTCTCTATTAAGTTCGTCTCTAAAATAAAAGAAAATTTCTTAATTATTTACATGCTGAAAAACGTAACTTATTTATTAGTTCACGGCTAATGCGAATGGAAAATTGCGATCGAGTTTGTACAAAGAAAAATCGCTTTCATTCTATATTCTATTATTCAATAATACTAGAACACGAGATTGACACACCATAATATCAAAACAGATTAACTATTCTTCGATTAATTTAAACTAACATTTATTATATGAAGAAATTATACATATGCAACCTCATTACTCATTAATCAATCAACTACATTTTTATACAACGACAGGAAAATTATATTCAAACACAAATCCAAACAGGAGTAATTCAACAGGAACAAAGCCTGATTAATATTTCATTTCGCTTCAAGCCGAGAGTGTACAAATGTGTACCTGGAAATGACAGTACAAGAAGAAACGAAGCAGGAGTCAGCAGCAATAATACCATAGCAACAGCAGATTCAGCAACACCGCAAACCAGTAACAACCAGTAGAATAACCCAGTAACAGATTGAAAACTCAACAAGACCACAGTGCAATCGCAGTCAAAGCAAAAGAGAGACGGAGACAAGATGCAGTGGTTTAATGATTTTTTGAATAACACTCGAGAAAAGCAACCGGAAATTATTCAAGTAGAAGTTCAAGTTGTCTTTCTCTTTTACTCTCTGACACTCTTGAAATTTTCCAGAATGTATTACTCTCCAAAATATTCTCCCAATAATAATCTCTCAATAATGTTCAACCTTTTTTTCCTCAATGTTCAAGTCCTAATTCCCGTCCCCCCTTTTCTCTCAAATCTTCTCCTAAAACTTGGTCAAATGACCCTATATATATAGCAAGACAAGTCTTCAATTCCCAACCCCAAATTATTCCCCCAATGGCATGCTTTGTCCCCACTATTAAATGTCTTCTTTATTTTAAACCTTGTCCCCCATGCCTACATTAAATAAATACCACATTCCCAACCCATTATAATTTGTCCCCCATGCTTACATTAAATAAGTACAATATTCTCTCCCATTATATTTTGTCTTGTCCCCCATTACATTAAACAAGTACATCAAAACTCCACCCCATTATATTTTGTCCCCCATGCTTAACATAAAGAATCAAGATAATGTTCAATTACCAAACTAACCCTCCGACCTTATTGCAATTACAAATCTACCCCCAAATGCAATGCAATTTACCAAACTACCCCATCAGCTCTAAACACTCAATTAATCATAACTTAACCAAAATATAGCCAAGATGACCAATTTCTCAACAATCTTCAACAACAAATTATATGAACACGATGAACACCACAACTCAAAATTAATGGAATGAATTAACCATATCGGGAACCAATCCTGGTTAATTTAGACCATGAATGTATGAGCAAGGATACAACAATACAAACAACAAAATACACGATTCAAATTAAATCAAAAACCAAAACATGAACTCACATTAAATCACTGGATTTAACATGAACTTCAAACCAAGATGAACATGAACTAAATATATCTTTAAGCAACAAACATGACGGATTCTAACGATTCAAACAACATTAATATTTTCTGGAAAATACATAACACATGAAACAAATTGAAGAAATAATTAATTAAATTTCAATTTGAATCTAACAAACATTAAACTAACAAATATTCACTTAAACAATAATACAAACATGAAATAAATATGAAAACAACTAATTAAACTTCTATTTTGAAATCTGAAAATTAATTCAACAAAACACATGAACATGAACAAAAGCAAAAATCAAATATCCAACCATAGACATGAACAAAACAAACATTTGCCGATTTTAGATTCGAAAAATATCCAAACGAAATACGGACAAAATAAAACTCAAAAACTACTAACCGGAGATGAACAACGACGAATTCGATTGTATGGACTGTTTCGACAAACCTCGAATGGGAATAAATCTGTCCGGACTCAACGACGAACTCACCTTCCTTGTAAACTTGACGAACTCAAAACTACGCTCGACGACCTCGACTAAAACTCGACCAAATGAAATGGTTGGATCTTGTTTTGGGACTGAAAGCGACAAGAAGAAGATGAAGAAGGCGTTGGACGTAGCAACTGCTACAGTGACGACGGAGGAGCTGGACAGTAGCAGCGTGCCGCGAAACAGAAGCAGCTGCGTTTGGTTGTGGCGAACAAGATGAAGGTGAGGCAGCAGCTCGGAGACGGCTTGGCCATGGTGATGCTCGAGCTTTGAAGAAGACGAAGTGAGGAAGCAACTCGTCGATGACAGAGGTAGCTGTTCGTCGAGCTCCGACTCGAGCAGCCATGGACGTTGCAAGAAGAAGCAGGAACGAGCTTCATGGACGACGCAGCTGGAGCGAGGACCAGGAGCAGCTGGAATGGAGTAGCAACGACGGACTGGTTATGGAGGTGAAGGGGTTAGCCATGGAGGGAGTGGCCGTGAGGGAGTCGGACAGGTGTTTGGGTGGTGGTGTTTGGACGTGAGGGAGTCCGGACTGGTGGTTTCGCGGTGGGAAGGTGATGGGTGGTGGACGCAGAAGAAGCCATGGGAGGCAGCCATGGTTGGCTTGGGGTGTTTGGTATTTTGGAGAAGAAGAAGCCAAAAATGGGGGCGGATGTTTTTGGTCTTTTTTAGGGTTTTTTGTCTTCTTTCCTTTTGTTTTGTTTTTGTGTTGGACAAAAATGAAGAAAGGGTGTTGGGTCAATGGGTTAATGGGGCGGACCGGGACGACCCGGTCTGAAGTGGACTGGGTCATGGAGAAGATTGAGCAATTTTTTGGGCCTTTGGCTTATAATTGAAGAAGTGGCCCAATCCGACTTTTCTTTGTATTTTTGTTCTCTTTTCTTCTTTTATTTTTCTAAAACTAAATTATAAAAGTACTTAAATTATTATTAAGAACTAAATTAAGTTATAAAAGAGCAAATTAACTCCCAATAACAATTAACGCACAATTAGGTAATAATTAAGCACAAAATTGTTCATTTGGACATTAAATGCTAAAAATACAAAAGATGCCTATTTTTGTAATTTTAATTTTTGTAAAACTAATTTAATTACTAACAATTGTAGAATTAAATCCTACATGCAAAATGCGACATATTTTTGTATTTTTTATTAATTTAACAAATAAGCAAACACAGACAAATACAAATAATTATCCAAAAATAGCACAAAATCTCACAAAATTGCACACCGAGGAAAATCATTTTATTTTGCATTTTTTGGGAGTATTTCTCATATAGGGCAAAAATCACGTGCTTACAAACATAATTTGCCAGTTCGGAATATCAAAGGAGATTGCTTGCAACAATGGGCCACAGTTCATAGGCTCAAAGGTCACAAAATTCCTTGAAGACTTGAAGATTAAAAGAATCACATCTTTGCCATACCATTTGAGCGCAAATGGGTAGGCGAAATCAATCAATAAGGTGATTATTCAAAACTTCAAAAAGAGGTTGGAAGCAGCCAAAGGCATGTGGCCCGAAGAGTTACTAGGAGTGTTGTGGGCATACCAGACGACGAGCAAGTCAAGCATGGGAGAGAAACCTTTCTCTCTCATTTATGGAGCAGAAGCTCTAATACCAGTAGAAGTAGGAGAACCTACCTTGCGATACTTTCGGGCGGACGAAGAAACAAACAACAAAGCATTGCTAGTCAAATTGGAGCTGCTTGACGAACGCAGGGACTTGGCGCACATAAGAATGGTGGACAAGAAATAAAGAATTGAAAGGTAGTATAATAGAAGGGCCAATCTCCATTATTTCAAAGTGAGAGACTTGATTTTAAGAAAAGTGACTCAAAACACCTGAGAGCTCAACGCAGGAAAGTTGGGTCCGATGTGGGAAGGCCCATATCGGGTTTCAGCTGTCACTAAAAAATGATCATATGAACTATAAAACCAAGACGGAGTTAAATTGGCAAGCAACTGGAATGTGACTCACCTAAAAAGGTATTATTGTTGATGAGCACCACTAGTATTGAAAGTATATGCTGCACTCTTTTTCCCTTTGTCCAGTTTTTGGGCCGATTGGGTTTTTCTAGCAAGGTTTTTAATGAGACAGCAATGAAAATCATACTATGAAGAAAACATCATTAGCAGAGATAAGACCTTTATATGACAAGGCATGAAAACAACAAATCACTGTGGGGTGGTTAGATAGTCTTTGGCTCGATGGCAAATTCCTAACGGGAAGCAAAACTTGCCATCAGACAAAAGGCTATTCAACCATTCACGAGTGCTCTTTCCCACAAGCCACCAGGGGGTGGTTAGATAATCTTTTGCTCGATAGCAAAGTTCCTAACGAAAAACAAAGCTTGCTATCGAACAAAAGATTATCTAACCATTCACTAGTGGAATCCTCAAAGGAGCAAGACTTCCAATGTTCCAATTCGCATTCTTTGCATTCGAACACTAGGAAAATAATATGAGAATACGGAAACCTGATTGCCACAGATATTGGGACTACGAAATTCGGGAACAAAAATGTCTAATCGGGATCGGGGACTGCACAGCCAGCCCCATAGAAATAAGTTGTGCAAATTAGCCACATGTAATGGCAATTTCTTTTCTTTCAGAAAAACAAATGCTTATGTACTTTTGAGATAGAAGGAATAAAATAAAGTCCTTTTATTTTTATATTGTTTCTTGTCCAAACGATGAATTGATTTTAGCATTTGAAAGTTAATCAAGCACATCAAATGCTAGTGCCGGAATGAACAGGCGACGTCCTCTTCAAGAGCACCGTAAATATAAGAGGGTCATCTCTTATAAAACCCTCACAATAAAGGGTTGGTTTCGAAAGAGTTTATGCCATAACCCAAATGCTATCGGGGAAAAATGCACCCGAAGCTTCGCGTAATTCGACACAAAAAGTAAACTTTGTACAATGCTTAAACAAAAAGCACTTTTATTTATCAAATGTTCCAAGAAACACAAATACAAAAATATAAAAGGAAAACAACAAAGGAAAAGAAAACAAAAAGCTAAACTATGTCGCCACCACAACTCGGGGGAAGAGAAGCATAAGCTCCCCCCGGAGAAGCAGGCGGATCTATCATCGGCTCAGGATCTTGGCCTTCATCGTTATTCTCTTCAAGTTCCTCCTCGATTATTGAGAACTCGCAACTGGAACCAAAAGAGTCAGTTGCATCAGGATGAGCCGGAAGGCATGCTCGAGCAGTTAACTCCATCTCTCGGGCCTTGGTGATCTTATAGTCAATATCAATGACGCCCGCTTTAGCATCTTCCAAGGTTTTCCTCCTCATACTATATGATAACTAGAGATTTTGATACATTTTATACTCCTTCTTGCTTAAGTTTTGATTAGAAATATGTAAAAAATAGTCCCAAAGGCTCACAAGTTGTGCTTGTTTGCAGGTTTGATCAACAAGGTGACAAGATGTCAAAGATCAGCTCAAAAAAGGAGTGAAACTTGCACAAGTACCAAGACAACACAAAGCTCAGGCAAAACAAGGCCAATGCGTCCGCACACCATTCTGTGCGGTTCGCACAAGTGAGGTTCAGAGAGGTTGATTTCCAGGACAACAGGCAATACAACCACATGAGATTTAATGCGGTCCGCATTGGAGTCACTGCGGCCGCACTCGATTTAGTGCGGTCCGCAGAACCAAGGATCAGAGAAGTGCTAGTTTGAAGATTGAAGCCAATGCGGTCCAAGCTCCATTTCATGCGGACCGCACTAGAAGCCACCGCGGCCGCACTCGATACTGTGCGGTACGCATTGCCCGAGTTCAGAGAGTTGGATTTTCAATTTCAGAGCCCTAGTGCGGTCGCACGTGATTTTGTGTGGTCCGCACTAGCCCCGCACTAGCCCCGCACTAGC
Source organism: Nicotiana sylvestris (assembly GCF_000393655.2). Lineage (NCBI taxonomy): Eukaryota > Viridiplantae > Streptophyta > Magnoliopsida > Solanales > Solanaceae > Nicotiana > Nicotiana sylvestris. The sequence goes on along the minus strand of NC_091057.1, from coordinate 58,117,379 downwards.
CTCTGTTATCTGGGCGGGCTCCCAAATTCAATGCTCGAAATATAAAGACTGAAATGTATGCCTCTGTTATCTGGGCGGGCTCCCAACTTTAACTCTGGAAATACAAAGACTGAAATGTATGCCTCTGTTATCTGGGCGGGCTCCCAACTTCAACGCTTGAAAGTAAAGACTGAATGTATTCCTCTGTTATTATGGGCGGGCTCCCAACTTCAACACTTGAAAATAAAGACTGAATGTATTCCTCTGTTATTATGGGCGGGCTCCCAACTTCAACACTTGAAAGTAAAGACTGAATGTATGCCTCTATTATCTGGGCGGGCTCCCAACTTCAACTCTGGAAATATAAAGACTGAAATGTATTCCACTCGTTATGTAGGTGGGCGCTTGACAAGAAATTTAAAGACAGAAAAGTATTCCACTCGTTATGTAGGTGGGCGCCTGATTTCAACAACTTTTAAAATAAACGCCATTCCTCTCTTCAGGCGGGCTCCTGATTTCAACAACAACTTTTAAAATAAACGTCACTCCTCTCTTCAGGCGGGCTCCTGATTTCAACAACTTTGAAGATAAAATGCCATTCCTTTCTTTAGGTTGGCGAGATTTAAACAACTTTAAAAATAAACGCCACTCCTCTCTTCAGGCGGGCTCCTGATTTCAACAACAACTTTTAAAATAAACGCCACTCCTCTCTTCAGGCGGGCTCCTGATTTCAACAACAACTTTTAAAATAAACGCCACTCCTCTCTTCAGGCGGGCTCCTGATTTCAACAACTTTTAAAATAAACGCCACTCCTCTCTTCAGGCGGGCTCCTGATTTCAACAACTTTGAAAAAAAATGCCATTTCTTTCTTTAGGTTGGCGAGATTTAAACAACTTTAAAAATAAATGCCACTCCTCTCTTCAGGCGGGCTCCTGATTTCAACAACAACTTTAAAAATAAACGCCATTCCTCTCTTCAGGCGGGCTCCTGATTTCAACAACTTTTAAAATAAACGTCATTCCTTTCATTAGGTTGGCTCCTGATTTCAACAACTTAGGAGGAAATGCCTCTCCTATGGGTAAAACTAAACTTAGGAGGAAATGCGTCTCCTATGGGTAAAAGTAGACTTAGGAGGAAATGTCTCTCCTATGGTTAAAATAGACTTAGGAGGAAATGCGTCTCCTATGGGTAAAACTAAACGTAGGAAGAAATGCATCTCCTATGGGTAAAATAAACTTAGGAGGAAATGCGTCTCCTATGGGTAAAATAGACTTAGGAGGAAATGTGTCTCCTATGGGTAAAATAGATTTAGGAGGAAATGCGTCTCCTATGGGCGGAACTAAAACAAACTTAGGAGGAAATGCACCTCCTACGGGTAAAACTAAACTTAGGAGGAAATGCGTCTCCTATGGGTAAAATAAACTTTAGGAGGAAATGCGTCTCCTATGGGTGAAACTAACTTAGGAGGAAATGCGTCTCCTATGGATAAAACTAAACTTAGGAGGAAATGCGTCTCCTATGGGTAAAATAAACTTAGGAGGAAATGCGTCTCCTATGGGTAAAACTATACTTAGGAGGAAATGCGTCTCCTATGGGTAAAACTAAACTTAGGAAGTGCGTCTCCTATTGGTAGACTAGACTTAGGAAGTGCGTCTCCTATTGGTAGACTAGACTTAGGAAGTGCGTCTCCTATTGGAAAAGACGTGAAATGTATTCCCTTGTTATACAGGTGGGCGCCTAATGGTAAAGACACAAAATGTATTCCCTTGTTATACAGGTGGGCGCCTAAAATGTGAAATGAACAGACAAAAAGTATTCCTCTCGTTATTCAGGTGGGCGCCTGTCTAAACTAAGACTGGAAAGTATTCCTCTCGTTATTCAGGTGGGCGCCTGGTTTCAACAATTTAGAAAATGAAATCCTATTCGAGGGCGGATGAACCCAAAATATCCTATTCGAGGGCGGATGAACCCAAAATATCCTATTCGAGGGCGGATGAACCCAAAATATCCTATTCGAGGGCGGATGAACCCAAAATATCCTATTCGAGGGCGGATGAACCCAAAATATCCTATTCGAGGGCGGATGAACCCAAAATATCCTATTCGAGGGCAGATGAACCCAAAATATCCTATTCGAGGGCGGACGAACCCAAAATATCCTATTCGAGGGCGGACGAACCCAAAATATCCTATTCGAGGGCGGATGAACCCAAAATATCCTTAAGACTTGAAAATGTCTTACCCCGAATACTTGCTGGGGATTGGGATGGATTTCCCTTTCTACCTTCCCCATTTTTTTTATTTTTTATTTTTATTCTTTTTTTATTATTATTATTATTATTATTATTATTATTATTATTAGCTTCTTCCTTTGAAGACTAACCGCTGAGGATACCGATTTTCACCAAACTTGGGTCGGACTCCTCAAACTTGCTAGGGGTAACACTGTTGGGGAATTATTCACTTACCTATTGGGGGTAAAATGTTATCATCTGGGGATAACGCCGTCGAGGATAACACTGCCGGGGGATTTTGATTCCTTCGGAACTAGTGCTTCACTTTTCGGAAGGCTGTCGGGAATGATACAGGCCTTTCGCTTTTTCTGAGCACAAGTTTCATCCCTTTGCTGGGGAACAAATTCCTCCATTGAAACTTATTATGTTGGGGGCAACACTGGCTCTAAGACCACTTCCCTCGAGACTGGCGTTATCTTTTATTCTTCCCCGAATGGGTACCTGACTTCTAGAAAATTTTCTAAATGGAAGGAAAATTTTCTGCCCCAGTTTGATAATATCCCTGTGCATGCATTTCTGTCATCAATGCCACTTCATTTACCTGTTAGTTTAAAACACGGTGGTTGGTTGTGATGCTCCCGCTGGGATGGTTTTCCCTTTCTCCTTCCTTGCTCTGCGTTCCACAACTTGTTGGGGATGACATTATTTGCTGGGGATAATCCCTTTCTGCTGAGGATATCCCTCTTCTTTTGTGGCATAGTTTGGGAACTGGCATTTCCCAAATCAGGCTCACTGCTCTCCTTGCTTTGTTTAGGGGCCTTGGCCTTGAAGTTTATATCCTTTGATTTCGGCAAGGATATCCCTCTTGACACTCGTCAATCCTTTTGTCAATTCCCTTTTGCTGGGGATATCCTTTATGACACTGGCCTCGCGCTTGTTCCTCGCTGACTATACCACTTGGATGTACTAGTCAGATCTTATCTTGCATAATTGGAAAGCTGATGGCATATTTTGAAGTCATTTCATACTTGTTCTGACCAGACAGACTCTATTGGGGAATTTTTCTATGAAAGGAAAAAGATAAAAGGGAACAGAATAAAAAGACAAAGAAAAATGACTCTTTAACAAAAGAAACTATAAATAAAAACCTATCAAATGCAGACACCGACTCTAATGGTCATGACATGCACCTGTGGCCTATCCTCTACCGTCAATCATCTTTCAAGATCTTCAATTGGCGATTTCCCATCTGATTCTCAATCTTATTCGACTTGTAGTGCCCGAAGGGTTTTCACTATCAAGTCTCTCTCATTTTTGTTCTTTTCTCAGCTTTCATCGCCTTATGGTGCCTGTGAAGGTTTTCACCAATAAGACTCTCTCGTTTTATATCTCTCTCCAGCTGGGGGATTTGGAGTGTTGCCGGTACGACTCTTTCTGTTGGGGATTAGAGTCCTTTCTGCTGTGGAACAGAATGTTATGCTCACCGGTAAGACTCTCCATTTGTCTGACTTGGCATCTTTTGAAGACTGATCAGAAGGTCTTTCTTTGGACCGTAATGTGGGTTTTGGATAGGCTAGAAAGAAAGGGTATTAAAGGCTCAAAAAATGCATTAATTTTGGGTTATTAATTACAACCTTCGGAATTAGATTTATTTACAATAAACGCAACTTTTGCCCCAGTTTCTTGCTTGGGGATATCTTAATTGATTTTTTTTTCATTTTTCAAAACTATGACCGAGCCGTGAAGCGCCTACGTATCCTCCTTGAGGAATCAGGTCAAACGTAGTACTCAATTCCTCTTTTTCATTTGACTTTTTTTTTTTTTTTTTCTTCTGTTTCTTTTTTTTTTGTTATCATTTTCTTTTCTTTATTTTTTTCTCTTTTTTTTGTTTTGTTGTTTTCTTTCTTTCTCTCTTCTTTTTTTCTCTTCGTTGCTACTGATTCCGAACGAGGGGTATGAAAGAAAAATAAATAAGGCTCAAAAGGGGTAACGAAGGATAAAGTGTTTAGGTAGCAGAACAAAATGTCTTCGTCATTCCAGTCTTCGAAACATGCCAAGTGCAAACAACACAATTGAACATAGATTTATAGTCTCTTCCGATGGTGCTGGACTTGACAATTATGTTAAACATCTGTTTGTTCATTTGTCACTTCTAAAGCACCGTTGGGCGACACTCTTTTTCTCATTATTATGAACGACCCTCATGCCAATTTGGCGAATTTTGCATTTAACGGTTTATGTTTTACTTGCCCCAGTTCCACATGACTCGGGCTCCAGATAATCTTGAACCGTTCTTATTCCCTTTAAATGCTTTGATCACCTTCCCATGGTTTCATGATTAACTTTTAAGATTAGGCCCAAACTGGGTGCGCATGTCATGTCACTAGGATCGGCACTGAACAAAATGACAAAAGGACTAAACAAAAGATGACTGGAAATAATAAAAGACCGGATCTTGCGTTAGCCTACCGGTGAAATGGTTTGAATAACAAAACAAACAAAACAAACCAGAACAAAATCCTGAAACAAACTGGACAAAATTTAAACAACCGCTATGACAAAACGGAAAGTTAAGACAGTTTGACACAAGACTATATCCGGCTTATAACCCTAATAATCCGAACAACAGAAATGACAACAAAATAAGCCACCACAAGCTTCTCTCTTGCTGACCAAAGAAACGAAGCGTCCTCCCACTTTATCAAAAACTGGCATCTTAGCCACTGAGCTTTGCATCAATACTGCCAAGACTATTGCCAGCTTCAACATCATCAACCTCCGTCGACAAGCTCTCGATAGGGTTCGAGTGCTCCATGTCACTGTTATTGATCACAATCCACCCTTCTTGGATCATTTTCTCCACTTCCCTTTTCAAAGTACGACAGCTCTCAATGTTGTGCCCTACGACATTGGAGTGGTATGCGCATCGCGCTGCCGGATCAAAGTTCCTTGCAAGTGGATCTGGAGTACATGCAGGGAGTGGCTCAATCAAGCCAGCATGCCTTAGCCTTCCAAACAGACTGGCATAAGATACTCCGATAGGAGTGAGAGTCTTTCCTCGTTTCAATAGCCTCTTCATTCTTGCATGTTGACAGGGCCGGAAACCTGATCCAGGTGGCTTTTGGTAGGCTTGTGTAGGTGCGTAAGCATTTCGGGGAGCCGGGTACCTGGAAAGTGAAGTATGGCTTTTAAGGTCACGGGGAAAGAGGTGGTGTTGGGGAGCGGAGAAGCATTGAGGAGTGATAGAGCTACTCGGGTAGCTAGGAAAGCTGCCATAAGTGGGTTGGGATGGAGGGTATAGGGGATCTTTCATTATGGCGTTGGGTGCTTGGGAAATGACAGAGTTCAAGAGGCTTGGCGGTGGAGGGGGTGGTGCTTTTCCAGTTATCCATGTCTGATACATGTTCTTCTACCAACCCGTTGTTCCGTTCGACCAATTGTTGTCGGTCATCAGTGCCGACCCACTAGGCTCTGCGGTTCTGAGCCATTGTCCTTTGACTTTGCTTTGCAGGGAGGAGTTACCACAACCAACCACTTTTCTATATATGAACACAGCAAAGGGAAGCCATCACGTTAGTGTTAGGGCATTTGACAGACAATCATATGTCAGAAATACAATGCATCTAAGCAACTAGACAATTCTATCGGAGATGCGACGCACTCACGCTTTCCTTTATTTTTTCTTTTTTTTCTTTTTTTTTAGTGGTGGTCGAATCTTATGGAGATTGCCTACGTATCATGACCCCGCATGAATCAGACCTTGCGTAGTTCGGACCAATAAAAGATAAACAATAATGAACATTTTTTTCAATTTTCATATTAAAACAAACTGGGTTCCAAGGATTTAAAGATGACCCACAAACTTGAAAATCAAACAACCCGCATATTCTAATCAAAAGATTTACAAACTCAAAAACAAACGGCCAGCTTCCTTTCCTCGTTTGACAAATGCAACTGAACGGTTATTTTTGCAAATGTGGCCCCTTCCAAATTTCACATGAATTTTGAGGCCGGGGAGGATTATTTTATGACACTTTACAAACTTGTCCGTTCTTTACGAAAATAACCTTTCGACAACTGAAAGATACTCTGAGGCTATTTCGGCAAGAACGGTTTAAGACACTGCCGAAACTGGCTCGGCTTATTTTTGACTAAAAATCCAGACGGTGTTCACCAAACCGCTGACTCTTATTTTTTGTTTTTCAAATTACAATGAAAGCGTGGTGTTGCAAACACGGCCCTTCAGCGCCTCGGGGACGAAGATTTTTAAGGCTGTGTGGGTCAACTGGACCAAAATCCTAAACATGACCCAAAAGGTGGCTGTTTATGCGAAGTCAGCCTTCCGGCGTCCTTTTCGGGAACATTCGGCTATTTTTGTCAAAAACAGCATCACCCTGACTTATTATGACTCTTTTTATCATTTTTCAAAAAAAATAGAAAACTCAATATTGCAAACACGGCCTTTCAACGTCTCGGGGACGAAGATTTTTAAGGCTGTGTGGGTCAACTGGACCAAATCTTAAAAAATGACCCAAAGGTGGCTGTTTATGCAAAGTCAGCCTTCCGGCGTCCCTTTCGGAAACATTCGGCTATGTCTTGATAAAACAGCGTCACCCGACTTCTTTATGACAAAATTAAAATTTGACATATTTTTTTTATTATTTGTTTGTTTTTGACTTTTTTAGCAAAAGGTGGGCTTGGACCCGATGAGGGTTGCCTACGTATCTCACATCCGGTGATAATCAAACCTACGTAGTTCGGGCCTCGTGAATAAGTAAATGAACTAACATTTTTTTTAATTGGAATTTGTGAAAGAACTGCTTCAAAAGAAGAAAGGAAGTATATATATTTTTTGATTGATTTCTTTTTGAAAGAAAGACTTGTAAAAATTCCTTTTCTTTTGATTTGCACTTTGAGAATTTCAAAAGTAAAAGGAGGATATTTTTTCCTGAATTTTCATTTGTTTTTTTTATTCTAAAGAAAAAGAAAATATTTTTGGAATTTTACTTTTAATAAAAGAAATGCTTCTAAAAAATATTTTTTGAATTTTGAATTTTCTTTTCAATTTTGAAAGAAGAATCAAAATATTTTCGGATTTTTTTTAAAAAAAATACATTTTTATTATTTTTGTTTTATCAACAATGGAAAATAAAGATATTTATATTATTTTTGCAAGACATATCTTTTTTGGAATTTTACTTTGAATTTTCTTGGCAAGACAAATACTCTTTGCAACAAATAAAGATATATATATCTTTTGGAAATAAAAAAAACTTTTCGGATTTATTTATATATATATATATATATATATATATATATATATTTGCGACAAATAATGAAAGACTCTTTTTCATTTTCATTTTCATTTTCATGGCAAGACAAACTATTTTCCTTTTCTATTTTTTTTTTGAAAAACAAGACAGAACAACGACTCTTTTTTTTCTATTTTTCCTTTGCTTTTAATAAAACAAACTAATAAGACATTCTTTTTCTCATTTTCTCAATATTTCGGCAGAGTTTTGACAGTATTTGGGTATTGGTATTTTTCAAAAATAAACAATCAATTCCCTAACCGCTATATCTTTTTTTCAATTTCAAAATATTATTCCTGATATTCACAAGTCAGTCAACACACAAGTCCGAATCAAATAAATGCGCAAGTAGTAGCAAGTAAGATGCATCAGGATGGTCATTTTCATTTTTGGTACACCTGTCCTAGACAGACTCAACCCCTGTGTTGAGCCTCCAAAGTCAAATGCACGTGATGCAAACAAACGTTCCTACTAGGGATCCGGCATGAAGCTGAGTTATTCTAAGTTCATAACCTGAGTATTTGTTCTAGACTGTGTACCCGAGCGGAGAACTCGAGTCGAGGAGGGGGCAACTTACCGGGAACCAAAAGGCCGTCCGGCTTCGTAACTTATCCGTACTCTTTCTTATTTCGGGTATTGACGCTAACGGAATAGGGAGCCTCGACCAGCGAGCTTCTCCCCGGAGGTAAGAAGAGAAAGGTTTCGGCACAGTTTATATACAGTTCAAATAATATCAAAGCGATAAAAGCATCATTTAGCACATTAGGCATGTATCATGTAACGAAATCAGATAAAAACCAAATATAACAATTCATCTAAGCTCGAATTTCTAACCCTGAACCATAGGTTCTGGGTCAAAATCCCCAGTGGAGTCGCCAGAGCTGTCACACCTCCTTTTTCCATACCCGAGCGGGTACAAGGGAGTTTTTTCCAATTAAAGGACAATCGAAACGGGATTTGTTTATTTATTTCAGAGTCGCCACTTGGGAGATTTAGGGTGTCCCAAGTCACCAATTTTAATCCCGAATCGAGGAAAAGAATGACTCCATATTACAGTCTGCGTACCAGAAATCTGGATAAGGAATTCTGTTAACCCGGGAGAAGGTGTTAGGCATTCCCGAGTTCCGTGGTTCTAGCACGGTCGCTCAACTGTTATATTCGGCTTGATTATCTGATTTTATACAAGTGTGAACTTATGTGCAAAATTTAACTTTTAACCGCTTTTATCATTTACTGTTTTTATCAAGAATTGCAACGTTGTGAAAATGTATCTCGAACCGCGTTACAATCAATGTACCCGTGGTCGTCGACACACTTTGACTCCGTTGAGATTTGGATTTGGGTCACATCAATGTGCACCCGAGTTTAAGGAAATTAAATTATTAAAGGCGCGCCTAAAGCGACTAGCGTATTTATTTTGGGTAGGACCGTGGAATTTTACTAAACGGTCCATCCCGAAGCCTAAACAATTTTTAAAGCAATATTTATTGAGGGCCCCGCAATTTGTATTTTTATTTGGCGAGGCTCACCTCGTTCTTTATTTCTAATGAATTTGCAACGTCATGGACATGCATCTCGAACCACGTCACAGTCAATGTACCCGTGATTAGAGAGGCATTTCGAATCCGTCGAGATTTGGATTTGGGTCACATAAATGTGCACCCGAGTTTAAGAAGGTAAAGTTTATTAAAGCGTATCCTAAAGAGACTAACGTGTTGTCATTTTAGGAAGGTTGTGAAATTCACTAAACGGTCCATCCCAAATTCTAAGTATTTATAATGACTAATTATTGAGGGCCCCGCGATTTGCATTTTTATTTGGCGAGGCTCGGCTCATTTTTATTTTAAGGATAAACCTACAGTGACTACATTTCTCTATTAAGTTCGTCTCTAAAATAAAAGAATTTTTTTTAATTATTTACATGCTGAAAAACATAACTTATTTATTAGTTCACGGCTAATGCGAATGGAAAATTGCGATCGAGTTTGTACAAAGAAAAATCGCTTTCATTCTATATTCTATTATTCAATAATACTAGAACACGAGATTGACACACCATAATATCAAAACAGATTAACTATTCTTCGATTAATTTAAACTAACATTTATTATATGAAGAAATTATACATATGCAACCTCATTACTCATTAATCAATCAACTACATTTTTATACAACGACAGGAAAATTATATTCAAACACAAATCCAAACAGGAGTAATTCAACAGGAACAAAGCCTGATTAATATTTCATTTCGCTTCAAGCCGAGAGTGTACAAATGTGTACCTGGAAATGACAGTACAAGAAGAAACGAAGCAGGAGTCAGCAGCAATAATACCATAGCAACAGCAGATTCAGCAACACCGCAAACCAGTAACAACCAATAGAATAACCCAGTAACAGATTGAAAACTCAACAAGACCACAGTGCAATCGCAGTCAAAGCAAAAGAGAGACGGAGACAAGATGCAGTGGTTTAATGATTTTTTGAATAACACTCGAGAAAAGCAACCGGAAATTATTCAAGTAGAAGTTCAAGTTGTCTTTCTCTTTTACTCTCTGACACTCTTGAAATTTTCCAGAATGTATTACTCTCCAAAATATTCTCCCAATAATAATCTCTCAATAATGTTCAACCTTTTTTTCCTCAATATTCAAGTCCTAATTCCCGTCCCCCCTTTTCTCTCAAATCTTCTCCTAAAACTTGGTCAAATGACCCTATATATATAGCAAGACAAGTCTTCAATTCTCAACCCCAAATTATTCCCCCAATGGCATGCTTTGTCCCCACTATTAAATGTCTTCTTTATTTTAAACCTTGTCCCTCATGCCTACATTAAATAAATACCACATTCCCAACCCATTATAATTTGTCCCCCATGCTTACATTAAATAAGTACAATATTCTCTCCCATTATATTTTGTCTTGTCCCCCATTACATTAAACAAGTACATCAAAACTCCACCCCATTATATTTTGTCCCCCATGCTTAACATAAAGAATCAAGATAATGTTCAATTACCAAACTAACCCTCCGACCTTATTGCAATTACAAATCTACCCCCAAATGCAATGCAATTTACCAAACTACCCCATCAGCTCTAAACACTCAATTAATCATAACTTAACCAAAATATAGCCAAGATGACCAATTTCTCAACAATCTTCAACAACAAATTATATGAACACGATGAACACCACAACTCAAAATTAATGGAATGAATTAACCATATCGGGAACCAATCCTGGTTAATTTAGACCATGAATGTATGAGCAAGGATACAACAATACAAACAACAAAATACACGATTCAAATTAAATCAAAAACCAAAACATGAACTCACATTAAATCACTGGATTTAACATGAACTTCAAACCAAGATGAACATGAACTAAATATATCTTTAAGCAACAAACATGACGGATTCTAACGATTCAAACAACATTAATATTTTCTGGAAAATACATAACACATGAAACAAATTGAAGAAATAATTAATTAAATTTCAATTTGAATCTAACAAACATTAAACTAACAAATATTCACTTAAACAATAATACAAACATGAAATAAATATGAAAACAACTAATTAAACTTCTATTTTGAAATCTGAAAATTAATTCAACAAAACACATGAACATGAACAAAAGCAAAAATCAAATATCCAACCATAGACATGAACAAAACAAACATTTGCCGATTTTAGATTCGAAAAATATCCAAACGAAATACGGACAAAATAAAACTCAAAAACTACTAACCGGAGATGAACAACGACGAATTCGATTGTATGGACTGTTTCAACAAACCTCGAATGGGAATAAATCTGTCCGGACTCAACGACGAACTCAACGACGAACTCACCTTCCTTGTAAACTTGACGAACTCAAAAATACGCTCGACGACCTCGACTAAAAATCGACCAAATGAAATGGTTGGATCTTGTTTTGGGACTGAAGGCGACGAGAAGAAGATGAAGAAGGCGTTGGACGTAGCAACTGCTACAGTGACGACGGAGGAGCTGGACAGTAGCAGCGTGCCGCGAAACAGAAGCAACTGCGTTTGGTTGTGGCGAACAAGATAAAGGTGAGGCAGCAGCTCGGAGACGGCTTGGACATGGTGATGCTCGAGCTTTGAAGAAGACGAAGTGAGGAAGCAACTCGTCGATGACAGAGGCAGCTGTTCGTCGAGCTCCGACTCGAGCAGCCATGGACGTTGCAAGAAGAAGCAGGAACGAGCTTCATGGACGACGCAGCTGGAGCGAGGACCAGGAGCAGCTGGAATGGAGTAGCAACGACGGACTGGTTATGGAGGTGAAGGGGTTAGCCATGGAGGGAGTGGCCGTGAGGGAGTCGGACAAGTGTTTAGGTGGTGGTGTTTGGACGTGAGGGAGTCCGGACTGGTGGTTTCGCGGTGGGAATGTGATGGGTGGTGGACGCAGAAGAAGCCATGGGAGGCAGCCATGGTTGGCTTGGGGTGTTTGGTATTTTGGAGAAGAAGAAGCCAAAAATGGGGGCGGATGTTTTTGGTCTTTTTTAGGGGTTTTTTGTCTTCTTTCCTTTTGTTTTGTTTTTGTGTTGGACAAAAATGAAGAAAGGGTGTTGGGTCAATGGGTTAATGGGGCGGACCGGGTCGACCCGGTCTGAAGTGGACTGGGTCATGGAGAAGATTGAGCAATTTTTTGGGCCTTTGGCTTATAATTGAAGAAGTGGCCCAATCCGACTTTTCTTTGTAATTTTGTTCTCTTTTCTTCTTTTATTTTTCTAAAACTAAATTATAAAAGTACTTAAATTATTATTAAGAACTAAATTAAGTTATAAAAGAGCAAATTAACTCCCAATAATAATTAACGCACAATTAGGTAATAATTAAGCACAAAATTGTTCATTTGGACATTAAATGCTAAAAATGCAAAAGATGCCTATTTTTGTAATTTTAATTTTTGTAAAACTAATTTAATTACTAACAATTGTAGAATTAAATCCTACATGCAAAATGCGACATATTTTTGTATTTTTTATTAATTTAACAAATAAGCAAACAGAGACAAATACAAATAATTATCCAAAAATAGCACAAAATCTCACAAAATTGCACACCGAGGAAAATCATTTTATTTTGTATTTTTTGGGAGTATTTCTCATATAGGGCAAAAATCACGTGCTTACAAACATAATTTGCCAGTTCGGAATATCAAAGGAGATTGCTTGCAACAATGGGCCACAGTTCATAGGCTCAAAGGTCACAAAATTCCTTGAAGACTTGAAGATTAAAAGAATCACATCTTTGCCATACCATTTGAGCGCAAATGGGTAGGCGAAATCAATCAATAAGGTGATTATTCAAAACTTCAAAAAGAGGTTGGAAGCAGCCAAAGGCATGTGGCCCGAAGAGTTACTAGGAGTGTTGTGGGCATACCAGACGACGAGCAAGTCAAGCATGGGAGAGAAACCTTTCTCTCTCATTTATGGAGCAGAAGCTCTAATACCAGTAGAAGTAGGAGAACCTACCTTGCGATACTTTCGGGCGGACGAAGAAACAAACAACAAAGCATTGCTAGTCAAATTGGAGCTGCTTGACGAACGCAGGGACTTGGCGCACATAAGAATGGTGGACAAGAAATAAAGAATTGAAAGGTACTATAATAGAAGGGCCAATCTCCATTATTTCAAAGTGAGAGACTTGATTTTAAGAAAAGTGACTCAAAACACCCGAGAGCTCAACGCAGGAAAGTTGGGTCCGATGTGGGAAGGCCCATATCGGGTTTCAGCTGTCACTAAAAAAGGATCATATGAACTATAAAACCAAGACGGAGTTAAATTGGCAAGCAACTGGAATGTGACTCACCTAAAAAGGTATTATTGTTGATGAGCACCACTAGTATTGAAAGTATATGCTGCACTCTTTTTCCCTTTGTCCAGTTTTTGGGCCGATTGGGTTTTTCTAGCAAGGTTTTTAATGAGACAGCAATGAAAATCATACTATGAAGAAAACATCATTAGCAGAGATAAGACCTTTATATGACAAGGCATGAAAACAACAAATCACTGTGGGGTGGTTAGATAGTCTTTGGCTCGATGGCAAATTCCTAACGGGAAGCAAAACTTGCCATCAGACAAAAGGCTATTCAACCATTCACGAGTGCTCTTTCCCACAAGCCACCAGGGGGTGGTTAGATAATCTTTTGCTCGATAGCAAAGTTCCTAACGAAAAACGAAGCTTGCTATCGAACAAAAGATTATCTAACCATTCACTAGTGGAATCCTCAAAGGAGCAAGACTTCCAATGTTCCAATTCGCATTCTTTGCATTCGAACACTAGGAAAATAATATGAGAATACGGAAACCTGATTGCCACAGATATTGGGACTACGAAATTCGGGAACAAAAATGTCTAATCGGGACCGGGGACTGCACAGCCAGCCCCATAGAAATAAGTTGTGCAAATTAGCCACATGTAATGGCAATTTCTTTTCTTTCAGAAAAACAAATGCTTATGTACTTTTGAGATAGAAGGAATAAAATAAAGTCCTTTTATTTTTATAATGTTTCTTGTCCAAACGATGAATTGATTTTAGCATTTGAAAGTTAATCAAGCACATCAAATGCTAGTGCCGGAATGAACAGGCGACGTCCTCTTCAAGAGAACCGTAAATATAAGAGGGTCATCTCTTATAAAACCCTCACAATAAAGGGTTGGTTTCGAAAGAGTTTATGCCATAACCCAAATGCTATCGGGGAAAAATGCACCCGAAGCTTCGCGTAATTCGACACAAAAAGTAAACTTTGTACAATGCTTAAACAAAAAGCACTTTTATTTATCAAATGTTCCAAGAAACACAAATACAAAAATATAAAAGGAAAACAACAAAGGAAAAGAAAACAAAAAGCTAAACTATGTCGCCACCACAACTCGGGGGAAGAGAAGCATAAGCTCCCCCCGGAGAAGCAGGCGGATCTATCATCGGCTCAGGATCTTGGCCTTCATCGTTATTCTCTTCAAGTTCCTCCTCGATTATTGAGAACTCGCAACTGGAACCAAAAGAGTCAGTTGCATCAGGATGAGCCGGAAGGCATGCTCGAGTAGTTAACTCCATCTCTCAGGCCTTGGTGATCTTATAGTCAATATCAATGACGCCCGCTTTAGCATCTTCCAAGGTTTTCCTCCTCATACTATATGATAACTAGAGATTTTGATACATTTTATACTCCTTCTTGCTTAAGTTTTGATTAGAAATATGTAAAAAATAGTCCCAAAGGCTCACAAGTTGTGCTTGTTTGCAGGTTTGATCAACAAGGTGACAAGATGTCAAAGATCAGCTCAAAAAAGGAGTGAAACTTGCACAAGTACCAAGACAACACAAAGCTCAGGCAAAACAAGGCCAATGCGTCCGCACACCATTCTGTGCGGTTCGCACAAGTGAGGTTCAGAGAGGTTGATTTCCAGGACAACAGGCAATACAACCACATGAGATTTAATGCGGTCCGCATTGGAGTCACTACGGCCGCACTCGATTTAGTGCGGTCCGCAGAACCAAGGATCAGAGAAGTGCTAGTTTGAAGATTGAAGCCAATGCGGTCCAAGCTCCATTTCATGCGGACCGCACTAAAAGCCACCGCGGCCGCACTCGATACTGTGCGGTACGCATTGCCCGAGTTTAGAGAGTTGGATTTTCAATTTCAGAGCCCTAGTGCGGTCGCACGTGATTTTGTATGGTCCGCACTAGCCCCGCACTAGCCCCGCACTAGCCTCTGTTATCTGGGCGGGCTCCCAACTTCAATGCTCGAAATATAAAGACTGAAATGTATGCCTCTGTTATCTGGGCGGGCTCCCAACTTTAACTCTGGTAATACAAAGACTGAAATGTATGCCTCTGTTATCTGGGCGGGCTCCCAACTTCAACGCTTGAAAGTAAAGACTGAATGTATTCCTCTGTTATTATGGGCGGGCTCCCAACTTCAACACTTGAAAGTAAAGACTGAATGTATTCCTCTGTTATTATGGGCGGGCTCCCAACTTCAACACTTGAAAGTAAAGACTGAATGTATGCCTCTGTTATCTGGGCGGGCTCCCAACTTCAACTCTGGAAATATAAAGACTGAAATGTATTCCACTCGTTATATAGGTGGGCGCCTGACAAGAAATTTAAAGACAGAAAAGTATTCCACTCGTTATGTAGGTGGGCGCCTGATTTCAACAACTTTTAAAATAAACGCCATTCCTCTCTTCAGGCGGGCTCCTGATTTCAACAACAACTTTTAAAATAAACGTCACTCCTCTCTTCAGGCGGGCTCCTGATTTCAACAACTTTGAAGATAAAATGCCATTCCTTTCTTTAGGTTGGCGAGATTTAAACAACTTTAAAAATAAACGCCACTCCTCTCTTCAGGCGGGCTCCTGATTTCAACAACAACTTTTAAAATAAACGCCACTCCTCTCTTCAGACGGGCTCCTGATTTCAACAACAACTTTTAAAATAAACGCCACTCCTCTCTTCAGGCGGGCTCCTGATTTCAACAACAACTTTTAAAATAAACGCCACTCCTCTCTTCAGGCGGGCTCCTGATTTCAACAACTTTTAAAATAAACGCCACTCCTCTCTTCAGGCGGGCTCCTGATTTCAACAACTTTGAAAAAAAATGCCATTTCTTTCTTTAGGTTGGCGAGATTTAAACAACTTTAAAAATAAACTCCACTCCTCTCTTCAGGCGGGCTCCTGATTTCAACAACAACTTTAAAAATAAACGCCATTCCTCTCTTCAGGCGGGCTCCTGATTTCAACAACTTTTAAAATAAACGCCATTCCTTTCATTAGGTTGGCTCCTGATTTCAACAACTTAGGAGGAAATGCCTCTCCTATGGGTAAAACTAAACTTAGGAGGAAATACGTCTCCTATGGGTAAAAGTAGACTTAGGAGGAAATGCCTCTCCTATGGTTAAAATAGACTTAGGAGGAAATGCGTCTCCTATGGGTAAAACTAAACGTATGAGGAAATGCATCTCCTATGGGTAAAATAAACTTAGGAGGAAATGCGTCTCCTATGGGTAAAATAGACTTAGGAGGAAATGTGTCTCCTATGGGTAAAATAGATTTAGGAGGAAATGCGTCTCCTATGGGCGGAACTAAAACAAACTTAGGAGGAAATGCACCTCCTACGGGTAAAACTAAACTTAGGAGGAAATGTGTCTCCTATGGGTAAAATAAACTTTAGGAGGAAATACGTCTCCTATGGGTGAAACTAACTTAGGAGGAAATGCGTCTCCTATGGATAAAACTAAACTTAGGAGGAAATGCGTCTCCTATGGGTAAAATAAACTTAGGAGGAAATGCGTCTCCTATGGGTAAAACTAAACTTAGGAGGAAATGCGTCTCCTATGGGTAAAACTAAACTTAGGAAGTGCATCTCCTATTGGTAGACTAGACTTAGGAAGTGCGTCTCCTATTGGAAAAGACGTGAAATGTATTCCCTTGTTATACAGGTGGGCGCCTAATGGTAAAGACACAAAATGTATTCCCTTGTTATACAGGTGGGCGCCTAAAATATGAAATGAACAGACAAAAAGTATTCCTCTCGTTATTCAGGTGGGAGCCTGTCTAAACTAAGACTGAAATGTATTCCTCTCGTTATACAGGTGGGCGCCTGGTTTCAACAACAATTTAGAAAATAAAATCCTATTCGAGGGCGGATGAACCCAAAATATCCTATTCGAGGGCGGATGAACCCAAAATATCCTATTCGAGGGCGGATGAACCCAAAATATCCTATTCGAGGGCGGATGAACCCAAAATATCCTATTCGAGGGCGGATGAACCCAAAATATCCTATTCGAGGGCGGACGAACCCAAAATATCCTATTCGAGGGCGGACGAACCCAAAATATCCTATTCGAGGGCGGATGAACCCAAAATATCCTATTCGAGGGCGGATGAACCCAAAATATCCTTAAGACTTGAAAATGTCTTACCCCGAATACTTGCTGGGGATTGGGATGGATTTCCCTTTCTACCTTCCCCATTTTTTTTTATTTTTTATTTTTATTCTTTTTTTATTATTATTATTATTATTATTATTATTAGCTTCTTCCTTTGAAGACTAACCGTTGAGGATACCGATTTTCACCAAACTTGGGTCGGACTCCTCAAACCTGCTTGGGGTAACACTGTTGAGGAATTATTCACTTACCTGTTGGGGGTAAAATGTTATCAGCTGGGGATAACGCCGTCGAGGATAACACTGCCGGGGGATTTTGATCCCTTCGGAACTAGTGCTTCACTTTTCGGAAGTCTGTCGGGAATGATACAGGCCTTTCGCTTTTTCTGAGCACAAGTTTCATCCCTTTGCTGGGGAACAACTTCCTCCATTGAAACTTATTATGTTGGGGGCAACACTGGCTCTAAGACCACTTCCCTCGAGACTGGCGTTATCTTTTATTCTTCCCCGAATGGGTACCTGACTTCTAGAAAATTTTCTAAATGGAAGGAAAATTTTCTGCCCCAGTTTGATAATATCCCTGTGCATGCATTTCTGTCATCAATGCCACTTCATTTACCTGTTAGTTTAAAACACGGTGGTTGGTTGTGATGCTCCCGCTGGGATGGTTTTCCCTTTCTCCTTCCTTGCTCTGCGTTCCACAACTTGTTGGGGATGACATTATTTGCTGGGGATAATCCCTTTCTGCTGAGGATATCCCTCTTCTTTTGTGGCATAGTTTGGGAACTGGCATTTCCCAAATCAGGCTCACTGCTCTCCTTGCTTTGTTTAGGGGCCTTGGCCTTGAAGTTTATATCCTTTGATTTCGGCAAGGATATCCCTCTTGACACTCGTCAATCCTTTTGTCAATTCCCTTTTGCTGGGGATATCCTTTATGACACTGGCCTCGCGCTTGTTCCTCGCTGACTATACCACTTGGATGTACTAGTCAGATCTTATCTTGCATAATTGGAAAGCTGATGGCATATTTTGAAGTCATTTCATACTTGTTCTGACCAGACAGACTCTATTGGGGAATTTTTCTATGAAAGGAAAAAGATAAAAGGGAACAGAATAAAAAGACAAAGAAAAATGACTCTTTAACAAAAGAAACTATAAATAAAAACCTATCAAATGCAGACACCGACTCTAATGGTCATGACATGCGCCTGTGCCCTATCCTCTACCGTCAATCATCTTTCAAGATCTTCAATTGGCGATTTCCCATCTGATTCTCAATCTTTTTCGACTTGTAGTGCCCGAAGGGTTTTCACTATCAAGCCTCTCTCATTTTTGTTCTTTTCTCAGCTTTCATCGCCTTATGGTGCCTGTGAAGGTTTTCACCAATAAGACTCTCTCGTTTTATATCTCTCTCCAGCTGGGGGATTTGGAGTGTTGCCGGTACGACTCTTTCTGTTGGGGATTAGAGTCCTTTCTGCTGTGGAACAGAATGTTATGCTCACCGGTAAGACTCTCCATTTGTCTGACTTGGCATCTTTTGAAGACTGATCAGAAGGTCTTTCTTTGGACCGTAATGTGGGTTTTGGATAGGCTAGAAAGAAAGGGTATTAAAGGCTCAAAAAATGCATTAATTTTGGGTTATTAATTACAACCTTCGGAATTAGATTTATTTACAATAAACGCAACCTTTGCCCCAGTTTCTTGCTTGGGGATATCTTAATTGATTTTTTTTTCATTTTTCAAAACTATGACCGAGCCGTGAAGCGCCTACGTATCCTCCTTGAGGAATCAGGTCAAACGTAGTTCCCAATTCCTCTTTTTCATTTGACTTTCTTTTTCTTTTTTTTTTTGTTTTTTTGTTTCTTTTTTTTGTTATCATTTTCTTTTCTTTATTTTTTTCTCTTTTTTTGTTTTGTTGTTTTCTTTCTTTCTCTCTTCTTTTTTTCTCTTCGTTGCTACTGATTCCGAACGAGGGGTATGAAAGAAAAATAAATAAGGCTCAAAAGGGGTAACGAAGGATAAAGTGTTTAGGTAGCAGAACAAACTGCCTTCGTCATTCCAGTCTTCGAAACATGCCAAGTGCAAACAACACAATTGAACATAGATTTATAGTCTCTTCCGATGGTGCTGGACTTGACAATTATGTTAAACATCTGTTTGTTCATTTGTCACTTCTAAAGCACCGTTGGACGACACTCTTTTTCTCATTATTATGAACGCCCCTCATGCCAATTTGGCGAATCTTGCATTTAACGGTTTATGTTTTACTTGCCCCAGTTCCACATGACTCGGGCTCCAGATAATCTTGAACCGTTCTTATTCCCTTGAAATGCTTTGATCACCTTCCCAGGGTTTCATGATTAACTTTTAAGATTAGGACCAAACTGGGTGGGCATGTCATGTCACTAGGATCGGCACTGAACAAAATGACAAAAGGACTAAACAAAAGATGACTGGAAATAATAAAAGACCGGATCTTGCGTTAGCCTACTGGTGAAATGGTTTGAATAACAAAACAAACAAAACAAACCAGAACAAAATCCTGAAACAAACTGGACAAAATTTAAACAACCGCTATGACAAAACGGAAAGTTAAGACAGTTTGACACAAGACTATATCCGGCTTATAACCCTAATAATCCGAACAACAGAAATGACAACAAAATAAGCCACCACAAGCTTCTCTCTTGCTGACCAAAGAAACGAAGCGTCCTCCCACTTTATCAAAAACTGGCATCTTAGCCACTGAGCTTTGCATCAATACTGCCAAGACTATTGCCAGCTTCAACATCATCAACCTCCGTCGACAAGCTCTCGATAGGGTTCGAGTGCTCCATGTCACTGTTATTGATCACAATCCGCCCTTCTTGGATCATTTTCTCCACTTCCCTTTTCAAAGTACGACAGCTCTCAATGTTGTGCCCTACGACATTGGAGTGGTATGCGCATCGCGCTGCCGGATCAAAGTTCCTTGCAAGCGGATCTGGAGTACATGCGGGGAGTGGCTCAATCAAGCCAGCATGCCTTAGCCTTCCAAACAGACTGGCACAAGATACTCTGATAGGATTGAGAGTCTTTCCTCGTTTCAATAGCCTCTTCATTCTTGCATGTTGACAGGGCCGGAAACCTGATCCAGGTGGCTTTTGGTAGGCTTGTGTAGGTGCGTAAGCATTTCGGGGAGCCGGGTACCTGGAAAGTGAAGTATGGCTTTTAAGGTCACGGGGAAAGAGGTGGTGTTGGGGAGCGGAGAAGCATTGAGGAGTGATGGAGCTACTCGGGTAGCTAGGAAAGCTGCCATAAGTGGGTTGGGATGGAGGGTATGGGGGATCTTTCATTATGGTGTTGGGTGCTTGGGAAATGACAGAGTTCAAGAGGCTTGGCGGTGGAGGGGGTGGTGCTTTTCCAGTTATCCATGTCTGATACATGTTCTTCTACCAACCCGTTGTTCCGTTCGACCAATTGTTGTCGGTCATCAGTGTCGACCCACTAGGCTCTGCGGTTCTGAGCCATTGTCCTTTGACTTTGCTTTGCAGGGAGGAGTTACCACAACCAACCACTTTTCTATATATGAACACAGCAAAGGGAAGCCATCACGTTAGTGTTAGGGCATTTGACAGACAATCATATGTCAGAAATACAATGCACCTAAGCAGCTAGACAATTCTATCGGAGATGCGATGTACTCACGCTTTCCTTTATTTTTTCTTTTTTTTCTTTTTTTTTTAGTGGTGGTCGAATCTTATGGAGATTGCCTACGTATCATGACCCCGCATGAATCAGACCTTGCGTAGTTCGGACCAATAAAAGATAAACAATAATGAACATTTTTTTTTCAATTTTCATATTAAAACAAACTGGGTTCCAAGGATTTAAAGATGACCCACAAACTTGAAAATCAAACAACCCGCATATTCTAATCAAAAGATTTACAAACTCAAAAACAAACGGCCAGCTTCCTTTCCTCGTTTGACAAATGCAACTGAACGGTTATTTTTGCAAATGTGGCCCCTTCCAAATTTCACATGAATTTTGAGGCCGGGGAGGATTATTTTATGACACTTTACAAACTTATCCGTTCTTTTACGAAAATAACCTTTCGACAACTGAAAGATACTCTGAGGCTATTTCGGCAAGAACTGTTTAAGACACTGCCGAAACTGGCTCGGCTTATTTTTGACTAAAAATCCAGACGGTGTTCACCAAACCGCTGACTCTTATTTTTTGTTTTTCAAATTACAATGAAAGCGTGGTGTTGCAAACACGGCCCTTCAGCGCCTCGGGGACGAAGATTTTTAAGGCTGTGTGGGTCAACTGGACCAAAATCCTAAACATGACCCAAAAGGTGGCTGTTTATGCGAAGTCAGCCTTCCGGCGTCCTTTTCGGGAACATTCGGCTATTTTTGTCAAAAACAGCATCACCCTGACTTATTATGACTCTTTTTATCATTTTTCAAAAAAAATAGAAAACTCAATATTGCAAACACGGCCTTTCAACGTCTCGGGGACGAAGATTTTTAAGGCTGTGTGGGTCAACTGGACCAAATCTTAAAAAATGACCCAAAGGTGGCTGTTTATGCAAAGTCAGCCTTCCGGCGTCCCTTTCGGAAACATTCGGCTATGTCTTGATAAAACAGCGTCACCCGACTTCTTTATGACAAAATTAAAATTTGACATATTATTTTTATTATTTGTTTGTTTTTGACTTTTTTAGCAAAAGGTGGTCTTGGACCCGATGAGGGTTGCCTACGTATCTCACATCCGGTGATAATCAAACCTACGTAGTTCGGGCCTCGTGAATAAGTAAATGAACTAACATTTTTTTTAATTGGAATTTGTGAAAGAACTGCTTCAAAAGAAGAAAGGAAGTATATATATTTTTTGATTGATTTCTTTTTGAAAGAAAGACTTGTAAAAATTCCTTTTCTTTTGATTTGCACTTTGAGAATTTCAAAAGTAAAAGGAGGATATTTTTTCCTGAATTTTCATTTGTTTTTTTTTTATTCAAAAGAAAAAGAAAATATTTTTGGAATTTTACTTTTAATAAAAGAAATGCTTCTAAAAAATATTTTTATGAATTTTGAATTTTCTTTTCAATTTTGAAAGAAGAATCAAAATATTTTCGGATTTTTTTTTTTTAAAAAAAACGTTTTTATTATTTTTTGTTTTATCAACAATGGAAAATAAAGATATTTATATTATTTTTGCAAGACATATCTTTTTTGGAATTTTACTTTGAATTTTCTTGGCAAGACAAATACTCTTTGCAACAAATAAAGATATATATATCTTTTGGAAATAAAAAAAACTTTTCGGATTTATTTATATATATATATATATATATATATTTGCGACAAATAATGAAAGACTCTTTTTCATTTTCATTTTCATTTTCATGGCAAGACAAACTATTTTCCTTTTCTATTTTTTTTTGAAAAACAAGACAGAACAACGACTCTTTTTTTTCTATTTTTCCTTTGCTTTTAATAAAACAAACTAATAAGACATTCTTTTTCTCATTTTCTCAATATTTCGGCAGAGTTTTGACAGTATTTGGGTATTGGTATTTTTCAAAAATAAACAATCAATTCCCTAACCGCTATATCTTTTTTTTCAATTTCAAAATATTATTCCTGATATTCACAAGTCAGTCAACACACAAGTCCGAATCAAATAAATGCGCAAGTAGTAGCAAGTAAGATGCATCAGGATGGTCATTTTCATTTTTTGGTACACCTGTCCTAGACAGACTCAACCCCTGTGTTGAGCCTCCAAAGTCAAATGCACGTGATGCAAACAAACGTTCCTACTAGGGATCCGGCATGAAGCTGAGTTATTCTAAGTTCATAACCTGAGTATTTGTTCTAGACTGTGTACCCGAGCGGAGAACTCGAGTCGAGGAGGGGGCAACTTACCGGGAACCAAAAGGCCGTCCGGCTTCGTAACTTATCCGTACTCTTTCTTATTTCGGGTATTGACGCTAACGGAATAGGGAGCCTCGACCAGCGAGCTTCTCCCCGGAGGTAAGAAGAGAAAGGTTTCGGCACAGTTTATATACAGTTCAAATAATATCAAAGCGATAAAAGCATCATTTAGCACATTAGGCATGTATCATGTAACGAAATCAGATAAAAACCAAATATAACAATTCATCTAAGCTCGAATTTCTAACCCTGAACCATAGGTTCTGGGTCAAAATCCCCAGTGGAGTCGCCAGAGCTGTCACACCTCCTTTTTCCATACCCGAGCGGGTACAAGGGAGTTTTTTCCAATTAAAGGACAATCGAAACGGGATTTGTTTATTTATTTCAGAGTCGCCACTTGGGAGATTTAGGGTGTCTCAAGTCACCAATTTTAATCCCGAATCGAGGAAAAGAATGACTCCATATTACAGTCTGCGTACCAGAAATCTGGATAAGGAATTCTGTTAACCCGGGAGAAGGTGTTAGCCATTCCCGAGTTCCGTGGTTCTAGCACGGTCGCTCAACTGTTATATTCGGCTTGATTATCTAATTTTATACAAATATGAACTTATGTGCAAATTTTAACTTTTTGCCGCTTTCATCATCTACTGTTATTTTTATCAAGAATTGCAACATCGTGGAAACACATTTCGAACCACGTCACATCAATGCACCCGTGGTTGTTGGCGTATTTCAACTCTGTTGAGATTTGGATTTGGGTCACATAAATGTGCACCCGAGTTTAAGGAAATTAAATTATTAAAGGCGCGCCTAAAGCGACTAGCGTATCATTTACTTTGGGTAGGGCCGTGGAATTTTGCTAATTTGTCCATCCCTAAGTCTAAGCAATTTTAAAGCAAATATTTACTGAGGGCCCCGCAATTTGTATTTTTATTCGGCGAGGCTCATCTCATTCTTATTTTTCTTTAAAAGGAATTTGCAACGACGTGGACATGCATCTCGAACCACGTCACAATCAATGTACCCTTGATTAGAGACACATTTCAACTCCGCTGAGATTTGGATTTGGGTCACATAAATGTGCACCCGAGTTTAAGAAAGTAATTTAATTAAATCGCGTCTAAAGAGGCTAACGCGTTATTATCTTTGGGGAAGGCAATGAAATTCACTAAACGGTCCATCCCAAATTCTAAGTATTTATAATGACTAATTATTGAGGGCCCCGCGATTTGCATTTTTATTTGGCGAGGCTCGTCTCATTTTTATTTTAAGGATAAACCTACAGTGACTACATTTCTCTATTAAGTTCGTCTCTAAAATAAAAGAAAATTTCTTAATTATTTACATGCTGAAAAACGTAACTTATTTATTAGTTCACGGCTAATGCGAATGGAAAATTGCGATCGAGTTTGTACAAAGAAAAATCGCTTTCATTCTATATTCTATTATTCAATAATACTAGAACACGAGATTGACACACCATAATATCAAAACAGATTAACTATTCTTCGATTAATTTAAACTAACATTTATTATATGAAGAAATTATACATATGCAACCTCATTACTCATTAATCAATCAACTACATTTTTATACAATGACAGGAAAATTATATTCAAACACAAATCCAAACAGGAGTAATTCAACAGGAACAAAGCCTGATTAATATTTCATTTCGCTTCAAGCCGAGAGTGTACAAATGTGTACCTGGAAATGACAGTACAAGAAGAAACGAAGCAGGAGTCAGCAGCAATAATACCACAGCAACAGCAGATTCAACAACACCGCAAACCAGTAACAACCAGTAGAATAACCCAGTAACAGATTGAAAACTCAACAAGACCACAGTGCAATCGCAGTCAAAGCAAAAGAGAGACAGAGACAAGATGCTGTGGTTTAATGATTTTTTGAATAACACTCGAGAAAAGCAACCGAAAATTATTCAAGTAGAAGTTCAAGTTGTCTTTCTCTTTTACTCTCTGACACTCTTGAAATTTTCCAGAATGTATTACTCTCCAAAATATTCTCCCAATAATAATCTCTCAATAATGTTCAACCTTTTTTTCCTCAATGTTCAAGTCCTAATTCCCGTCCCCCCTTTTCTCTCAAATCTTCTCCTAAAACTTGGTCAAATGACCCTATATATATAGCAAGACAAGTCTTCAATTCCCAACCCCAAATTATTCCCCCAATGGCATGCTTTGTCCCCACTATTAAATGTCTTCTTTATTTTAAATCTTGTCCCCCATGCCTACATTAAATAAATACCACATTCCCAACCCATTATAATTTGTCCCCCATGCTTACATTAAATAAGTACAATATTCTCTCCCAATATATTTTGTCTTGTCCCCCATTACATTAAACAAGTACATCAAAACTCCACCCCATTATATTTTGTCCCCCATGCTTAACATAAAGAATCAAGATAATGTTCAATTACCAAACTAACCCTCCGACCTTATTGCAATTACAAATCTACCCCCAAATGCAATGCAATTTACCAAACTACCCCATCAGCTCTAAACACTCAATTAATCATAACTTAACCAAAATATAGCCAAGATGACCAATTTCTCAACAATCTTCAACAACAAATTATATGAACACGATGAACACCACAACTCAAAATTAATGGAATGAATTAACCATATCGGGAATCAATCCTGGTTAATTTAGACCATGAATGTATGAGCAAGGATACAACAATACAAACAACAAAATACACGATTCAAATTAAATCAAAAACCAAAACATGAACTCACATTAAATCACTGGATTTAACATGAACTTCAAACCAAGATGAACATGAACTAAATATATTTTTAAGCAACAAACATGACGGATTCTAACGATTCAAACAACATTAATATTTTCTGGAAAATACATAACACATGAAACAAATTGAAGAAATAATTAATTAAATTTCAATTTGAATCTAACAAACATTAAACTAACAAATATTCACTTAAACAATAATACAAACATGAAATAAATATGAAAACAACTAATTAAACTTCTATTTTGAAATCTGAAAATTAATTCAACAAAACACATGAACATGAACAAAAGCAAAAATCAAATATCCAACCATAGACATGAACAAAACAAACATTTGCCGATTTTAGATTCGAAAAATATCCAAACGAAATACGGACAAAATAAAACTCAAAAACTACTAACCGGAGATGAACAACGACGAATTCGATTGTATGGACTGTTTCGACAAACCTCGAATGGGAATAAATCTGTCCGGACTCAACGACGAACTCACCTTCCTTGTAAACTTGACGAACTCAAAAATACGCTCGACGACCTCGACTAAAACTCGACCAAATGAAATGGTTGGATCTTGTTTTGGGACTGAAGGCGACGAGAAGAAGATGAAGAAGGCGTTGGACGTAGCAACTGCTACAGTGACGACGGAGGAGCTGGACAGTAGAAGCGTGCCACGAAACAGAAGTAGCTGCGTTTGGTTGTGGCGAACAAGATGAAGGTGAGGCAGCAGCTCGGAGACGGCTTGGACATGGTGATGCTCGAGCTTTGAAGAAGACGAAGTGAGGAAGCAACTCGTCGATGACAGAGGCAGCTGTTCGTCGAGCTCCGACTCGAGCAGCCATGGACGTTGCAAGTAGAAGCAGGAACGAGCTTCATGGACGATGCAGCTGGAGCGAGGAGAAGCTGGAATGGAGTAGCAACGACGGACTGGTTATGGAGGTGAAGGGGTTAGCCATGGAGGGATTGGCCGTGAGGGAGTCGGACAGGTGTTTGGGTGGTGGTGTTTGGACATGAGGGAGTCCGGACTGGTGGTTTCGCGGTGGGAAGGTGATGGGTGGTGGACGCAGAAGAAGCCATGGGAGGCAGCCATGGTTGGCTTGGGGTGTTTGGTATTTTGGAGAAGAAGAAGCCAAAAATGGGGGCGGATGTTTTTGGTCTTTTTTAGGGTTTTTTGTCTTCTTTCCTTTTGTTTTGTTTTTGTGTTGGACAAAAATGAAGAAAGGGTGTTGGGTCAATGGGTTAATGGGGCAGACCGGGTCGACCCGGTCTGAAGTGGACTGGGTCATGGAGAAGATTGAGCAATTTTTTGGGTCTTTGGCTTATAATTGAAGAAGTGGCCCAATCCGACTTTTCTTTGTATTTTTGTTCTCTTTTCTTCTTTTATTTTTCTAAAACTAAATTATAAAAGTACTTAAATTATTATTAAGAACTAAATTAAGTTATAAAAGTGCAAATTAACTCCCAATAATAATTAACGCACAATTAGGTAATAATTAAGCACAAAATTGTTCATTTGGACATTAAATGCTAAAAATGCAAAAGATGCCTATTTTTGTAATTTTAATTTTTGTAAAACTAATTTAATTACTAACAATTGTAGAATTAAATCCTACATGCAAAATGCGACATATTTTTGTATTTTTTATTAATTTAACAAATAAGCAAACACAGACAAATACAAATAATTATCCAAAAATAGCACAAAATCTCACAAAATTGCACACCGAGGAAAATCATTTTATTTTGCATTTTTTGGGAGTATTTCTTATATAGGGCAAAAATCACGTGCTTACAAACATAATTTGCCAGTTCGGAATATCAAAGGAGATTGCTTGCAACAATGGGCCACAGTTCATAGGCTCAAAGGTCACAAAATTCCTTGAAGACTTGAAGATTAAAAGAATCACATCTTTGCCATACCATTTGAGCGCAAATGGGTAGGCGAAATCAATCAATAAGGTGATTATTCAAAACTTCAAAAAGAGGTTGGAAGCAGCCAAAGGCATGTGGCCCGAAGAGTTACTAGGAGTGTTGTGGGCATACCAGACGACGAGCAAGTCAAGCATGGGAGAGAAACCTTTCTCTCTCATTTATGGAGCAGAAGCTCTAATACCAGTAGAAGTAGGAGAACCTACCTTGCGATACTTTCGGGCGGACGAAGAAACAAACAACAAAGCATTGCTAGTCAAATTGGAGCTGCTTGACGAACGCAGGGACTTGGCGCACATAAGAATGGTGGACAAGAAATAAAGAATTGAAAGGTACTATAATAGAAGGGCCAATCTCCATTATTTCAAAGTGAGAGACTTGATTTTAAGAAAAGTGACTCAAAACACCCGAGAGCTCAACGCAGGAAAGTTGGGTCCGATGTGGGAAGGCCCATATCGGGTTTCAGCTGTCACTAAAAAAGGATCATATGAACTATAAAACCAAGACGGAGTTAAATTGGCAAGCAACTGGAATGTGACTCACCTAAAAAGGTATTATTGTTGATGAGCACCACTAGTATTGAAAGTATATGCTGCACTCTTTTTCCCTTTGTCCAGTTTTTGGGCCGATTGGGTTTTTCTAGCAAGGTTTTTAATGAGACAGCAATGAAAATCATACTATGAAGAAAACATCATTAGCAGAGATAAGACCTTTATATGACAAGGCATGAAAACAACAAATCACTGTGGGGTGGTTAGATAGTCTTTGGCTCGATGGCAAATTCCTAACGGGAAGCAAAACTTGCCATCAGACAAAAGGTTATTCAACCATTCACGAGTGCTCTTTCCCACAAGCCACCAGGGGGTGGTTAGATAATCTTTTGCTCGATAGCAAAGTTCCTAACGAAAAACGAAGCTTGCTATCGAACAAAAGATTATCTAACCATTCACTAGTGGAATCCTCAAAGGAGCAAGACTTCCAATGTTCCAATTTGCATTCTTTGCATTCGAACACTAGGAAAATAATATGAGAATACGGAAACCTGATTACCACAGATATTGGGACTACGAAATTCGGGAACAAAAATGTCTAATCGGGACCGGGGACTGCACAGCCAGCCCCATAGAAATAAGTTGTGCAAATTAGCCACATGTAATGGCAATTTCTTTTCTTTCAGAAAAACAAATGCTTATGTACTTTTGAAGATAGAAGGAATAAAATAAAGTCCTTTTATTTTTATATTGTTTCTTGTCCAAACGATGAATTGATTTTAGCATTTGAAAGTTAATCAAGCACATCAAATGCTAGTGCCGGAATGAACAGGCGACGTCCTCTTCAAGAGCACCGTAAATATAAGAGGGTCATCTCTTATAAAACCCTCACAGTAAAGGGTTGGTTTCGAAAGAGTTTATGCCATAACCCAAATGCTATCGGGGAAAAATGCACCCGAAGCTTCGCGTAATTCGACACAAAAAATAAACTTTGTACAATGCTTAAACAAAAAGCACTTTTATTTATCAAATGTTCCAAGAAACACAAATACAAAAATATAAAAGGAAAACAACAAAGGAAAAGAAAACAAAAAGCTAAACTATGTCGCCACCACAACTCGGGGGAAGAGAAGCATAAGCTCCCCCCGGAGAAGCAGGCGGATCTATCATCGGCTCAGGATCTTGGCCTTCATCGTTATTCTCTTCAAGTTCCTCCTCGATTATTGAGAACTCGCAACTGGAACCAAAAGAGTCAGTTGCATCAGGATGAGCCGGAAGGCATGCTCGAGCAGTTAACTCCATCTCTCGGGCCTTGGTGATCTTATAGTCAATATCAATGACGCCCGCTTTAGCATCTTCCAAGGTTTTCCTACTCATACTATATGATAACTAGAGATTTTGATACATTTTATACTCCTTCTTGCTTAAGTTTTGATTAGAAATATGTAAAAAATAGTCCCAAAGGCTCACAAGTTGTGCTTGTTTGCAGGTTTGATCAACAAGGTGACAAGATGTCAAAGATCAGCTCAAAAAAGGAGTGAAACTTGCACAAGTACCAAGACAACACAAAGCTCAGGCAAAACAAGGCCAATGCGTCCGCACACCATTCTGTGCGGTTCGCACAAGTGAGGTTCAGAGAGGTTGATTTCCAGGACAACAGGCAATACAGCCGCATGAGATTTAATGCGGTCCGCATTGGAGTCACTGCGATCGCACTCGATTTAGTGCGGACCGCAGAACCAAGGATCAGAAAAGTGCTAGTTTGAAGATTGAAGCCAATGCGGCCCAAGCTCCATTTCATGCGGACCGCACTAGAAGCCACCGCGGTCGCACTCGATTCTGTGCGGTCCGCATTGCCCGAGTTCAGAGAGTTGGATTTTCAATTTCAGAGCCCTAGTGCGATCGCACGTGCTTTTGTGTGGTCCGCACTAGCCCCGCAGGGGTATTTTTTTCCAGATTTTTTAGCTTAGTATAAATAGCTTTTTTTCCATTTTTAGGTCATCAGATAGATTTTGTACTGAGCTGCCCTTGTGACTTCGATAGTTTTAGCTATTTTGAGCAATTTTAGCTTCATTTCAACATTGAATCTTCTAGTTTATCTTAGAAATTAATTAATATGAGTTTTCTTTCATCTATTTCTTTGTTTTCTTCTTCAATTATGAGTAGCTAGACCCATAAGCTAGGGTTGTGGCTCAACCCTAGTATGGGTAATTGATGGGTCATGTGTTTTAGGGCTAGATTGACTATGGGTGTTTGATATTTGGACTAATTTCATATTTAATTGTTGAATTAGTGGTTACAAATACTAGTTTGTGTTTAGTTGACTTTGGCTCTTCTTGAGAAAGAGAGCTTAAGTCTCTAAATTTGGTCCAACAAGGAATTGGGGCGTACTCAAGAGATTGATAGCCCCAATTAAAGGGTTAAACTTAGAGATAGTAATACCTGACTTGAACCTTGATTGCTTGTGCAATATCCAATTGGTCTTGAGAAAGTCAATTCGGGCAAAAATCACTCGATCCACCGAGAGGTGTAGAGTGGGTAAAATCGTGCAACGGTTATGTCATACTCCCCAAATGTGTCAATCATTCCTTAGACTCAAGTACCCGTCAATTGAACACCTAGGCGAAAGTCACTACCCTAGTGCCTTTTAACCATTTGAACAACTCGCAATAGTTTACTCTTAGCTTATTCTAGTTTAATTGCGCATTGTAGTTTATATAATTAGAAGTAAATCAAAACTCAAAAATATTTAGAAGTGCAATTTGGAACACATACACAACTCCACTTTAGATAGACACTCGACTCCAACTTCTAGCTCCTTGTGGAAATCGATCCTGACATTAATCAGGTAAAAGCTTCTTCGACCCTCTCTCGCTACTCAATAGTAGTGCAGGGTTGGCTTCGATCAACTTTTTGACGTTGTTGCCGGGGAGCTAACGGTTTTGGCTATCTATCTAACTAGTTTTGTGTATTGTTCCTCTTTCCTTCTTTGTTACTAATTTGTTTGTGTCACAACTCAGGTACCAAATGGCAGCGAACAATGCTAATGACCCTCTTGGAAATGTGATTATGGGGGAGGAGTTAGATGATGTCGGAGATGATGAGGTGCCTCTTTTACCTCAAGGACAACGTAGAGGCTGCCAGGCTAATGCTAATGTTAATGACATTATTCCAGACCCTCCTCCGCCACCTCCAAGAGTGGCTCCTAGAGTGCTTCCGAACCAAGGCTATGCAAGTGCTATTGTCCCACCCTGAATCCGAGCGGGCAATTTTCAAATAACTAATGTGATATTGACATTACTAAAGCAGTGTGGGTATTTCACGGGTGCTGAAAATCAAAATACTTACAAACATCTCAAAGGGTTCGTGGAAACATGTTAGGGGAGCAAGCAGACTAATGTGTCCGATAATGCTCTTGGGTTGAGACTCTTCCCATTCTCACTCAGAGGGAAGGCCTTGGATTCGCTCGAGCAACTTCCCAACCATTCCATCACTACTTGGGATGAGTTGGTGGACAAGTTCATTGCCAAATTTTTCTCACCGGGGCATATGGCGGCATTTTGAGATGAGATATTGGCTTTCAAGCAAGAGCCCACGGAACCTTTGCATGAGATTTGGGAGCGTTATAGAACAACGGTGAAGGAATGCCCCAACAATGATATGACCGAGGCAATGATCCAACAGACTTTCTACCGGGGTATTAACACCACAAACCAATGCATAGTGAACCAACTTGCTGAGGGCAACTTCATGAAGCTGTCTTATAATGAGGCTTGTAACATTCTTGACGAGATGGCTGACACTTCTTCCTCTTGGAAAAGTAGAGCCAATGTGCCCAAGGTGACCCCACGGTTATTTATTTGCACAAGAAATTACATGATCATGGGCAGGCTATAGCTGATTTGACAACTATAATGAACTAACTAGCAAAGGCACAGTTGCAAAATCTTCAAAATCCTCACCAAGTGAATGTCATGGAGGGTGTTAACATGCTTGTCAACAAAAGAAGACAAAGAGGTCAACAGAACCAAGGGAATTCAGAGCAATTTGACAATGATTGTGGTGGATTTTAAAATGATGGTTATGATGAACAAAGTGAAGAGGTGCAATACGTGAATAATTATCAAGGCCAAAGAGGCAATTCTTCCAACCAACAACAATGGAGACGCCAAGGCAATTGGGGCAATCAATAACAAGGCAATGGTAATTGGGGGAACAACAATCAAAACAACAACTGGGGCAATCAGAACAACAATCAAAACAACCAAGGAAATTGGAATGGTAATAACAACAATTGGGGTAGTAATAACAATCAAGGTGGATGGAACAATGGAAACCAAGGAAACCGGGGGCAAGGCTTTCAAAGGCCCCCAATGTACTAACAACTGAACAATTCACCCCCATTTCCATCTCAAGGTCCTAGTTCTTCTAGCAATGATATGGGTAGAATTGAAATGATGTTCGAACAGATAATGAAGAAGAATGCAGACTCGGATGCTCAGTTGGCTTCCCACAATACCTCTATCAAAAACTTAGAGGTGCAGTTAGGACAAATCTCACAGTCTTTAAATACTCGCCCTAAGGGTGCTCTACCAAGTGATATGGTAGTGAACCCGAAGAGTGGGAACAATCATGTTATGGCGGTAACAACAAGAAGTGGGAGAGGTGGTGATATGCATGCCTCCAAACAAAAGCAAATTGTGGATGATAATGTTGAGATGCAAGAAGATGAAGTTCCTTTGGTGGTTAAAAATGTGATTGATGAAAATGTGAATGAAGAAGTGAGGATTGATATTCAAGATGTCGAGGTGGAAACTCAAAATGATATGAACCCGTCTAGGGAACACATAATAGACATGCCAGAGCCTGTTGTTCCTAAAGCCAAGGCTCCTTTGCCAAGGCCACCTCCGCCTTATCCTCAAAGGCTCGCGTAGCAAAAAAATGAAAATCAGATTAAAAAGTTCATTGACATGATGAAGAGCTTATCCATCAATGTGCCTTTAGTGGAGGCTCTTGAACAAATGCTGGGCTAGGCTAAATTCATGAAGGACTTGGTAACAAAGAAGCGGTCTATGGATTGTGAAACTATAAAGATGACTCACCAAGTTAGTGTAATAGTGCATTCAATGGCCTCGAAGCTTGAATATCTCGGTGCTTTCACCATTCCTTGCACCATTGAGAGTGTGGATTTTGCGAAAGCTCTATGTGATTTGGGGCCTAGTATCAATTTGATGCCCTATTCTGTTTTCAAGACTTTGGGTATTGGGCAGCCGAGGCCAACTTCCATGAGATTACAAATGGCAGGTAGAACGATGAAGAGACCATTGGGTATTATTGATGATGTGCTTGTCCGGATGGAAAAATTTATCTTGCCAGCTGACTTTGTGATCTTGGATTGTGAGGTGGATTATGAAGTTCCTATCATTTTGGGGAGACCTTTCTTTGCTACGGGGAAGGCCTTAGCTGATGTGGAAGCAGGGGAACTCACCTTCCGGGTGGGTGATGAAAAGATGGTCTTTCATGTGTGTAAATCAGTGAAGCAGCCCAACAGTACCGAGGTGTGATCTTTTGTGGACCTTGTCACAGCAGTGATAATTGATGACACCAGTGCAATGATCAATGTGAAGGACCCATTGGAGGCCGTATTATTGAATCTTGATGTCAATGAGGATGCAAGACCAGTGGAGTGCGTGAATACTTTACATGGAATGGGATCTTACTATTATGAGCCTAGGAAATTATCTTTGGACCTCGCGAATAGAAAGACTCCACCAACAAAACCTTCAATTGAGGAGCCTCCGGTGTTGGAGTTGAAACCACTGCCTCCATACCTCATGTATGAGTTCTTAGGCTCAAATTCTACTTTGCTAGTTATTCTTTCTTCTTGCCTTACTAACATGCAGGTTGATGCCACATTCTGTATGATGGCCATTTTCACCGATATGGTGGAAGACATTTTGGAGGTGTTCATGGACGACTTTAGTGTTGTAGGGGATTTATTTGATGAGTTCTTGAAAAATCTTGATAGGGTCTTGGCCCATTGTGAAAAAACCAATCTTGTTCTCAATTGGGAGAAATGCCACTTTATGGTGGAGGAGGGGATAGTTCTTCAGCATAAAATATCAAAGCATGATATTGAGGTAGGCAAAGCAAAAATTGATGTGATTTCAAGGCTCACTCCCCCTACATCTGTCAAGGGAGTTCGAAGTTTTCTTGGGCATGCGGGTTCTACCGGAGTTTATCAAAGACTTTTCGAAGGTAGTGAATCCCTTGTGCAAGTTGTTGGAAAAAGATGCTAAGTTCATGTTTGATGAAAAATGTATGCAAGCCTTTGAACTTCTCAAGCATAAGTTTACCACCACTCCTATCATTACCGCACTTAATTGGAGCTCGCCCTTTGAGCTCATGTGTGATGCGAGCGATGTAGCGGTTGGGGCGGTTTTGGGTCAAAGAGTGAACAAAATATTTCGTCTGGTGTACTATGCGAGCAAGATAATGAATGATGCTCAAGTGAACTACACAGTGATCGAGAAAGAACTTTTGGCTATTGTGTTCGCAATGGAAAAATTTCGGTTGTATCTTATGGGTTCTAAGGTTATTATTCATACCAACCATGCCGCACTCCGGTACTTGATGACGAAAAGGATTCCAAAGCTAGACTAATGTGATGGGTCTTGTTACTTCAAGAGTTTGATTTGGAAATTGTGGACCGGAAGGGTAGTGAGAACCAAGTGACGGACCACTTGTCCCACTTGGAGGAGGAGAGGAGGCCTCATGACGGCCAAGAGATCAATGATTCATTTCCCGACGAACAACTCCTTTCGGTATCGATGAATGATATGCCATGGTTTGCCAATGTTGCTAATTTCCTTGTGACTGGTATAATCCCGTGTGAGCTCTCTTCTAACCAAAGGAAGAAGCTCAAGCGGTATAGTTTGTATTTCTATTTTGATGAGCCGTACTTGTTCAAGATTTGCACGGATGGTATGATCAGAAGGTGTGTCTCGGAGGAAGAGCAATTGAGTATCTTGGAGGCTTGCCATTCCTCTCCCTATGGTGGCCATTATGGTGGGGAGAGGACGGCTTCTAAATTTCTTAGTTGTGGGTTTTATTGGCCAACTTTGTTCAAAGATGCGGGTGATTTTGTAAAGAGATGCGATGAATGCCAAAGAGCGAGTGGAATTTCGAAGAAAGATGAGATGCCTCTCAATACCATCCTTGATATTGATATTTTTTATGTATGGGGCATTGATTTTATGGGCCCGTTTGTTAGCTTGTGTGGGAACACATACATTCTTATGGCGGTGAACTATGTTTCAAAGTGGGTTGAAGTCATGGCTTTGCCCAACAATGAGGCCCGAAGTGTTGTTGCATTTCTCAAGAAGAGCATTTTTACAAGGTTTGGTACTCCTCAGGCAATCATAAGTGATGGGGGTCTCATTTCTGCAATAGAGCTTTTGACAATTTTCTTTCAAAGTATGGTGTCAATCACAAAGTTTCTACTCCCTATCATCCTCAAGCAAGTGGTCAAGTTGAAGTCTCCAACAGGGAAATCAAAAGCATATTGTTAAAGACAGTCAATGCAAATAGGACCGATTGGTCAAAGAAGTTGGATAATGCTCTATGGGCTTATAAGACTACTTACAAGACTCCGATTGGTATGTCTCCGTATCGGTTGGTGTTTGGTAAAGCTTTCCATCTACCGGTTAAGTTAGAGCACAAGTCCATGTGGGCTTTGAGGAAGCTAAATCTTGAATGGACTGTTGCAGCAAATCTTCATGTGGAGCAGCTTAATGAACTTGATGAATTCTGATTCCATACCTACTCCAGTTCTTCCTTGTACAAGGATAATATAAAGTACCTTCATGATAAATATGCTCGTAGCAAAGAGTTCAAAGTTGGTGATTTGGTTCTCTTGTTCAACTCTCGGTTATGTCTGTTTCCGGAAAAGCTTAAGTCAAAATAGAGTAGACCTTTTGAAGTAGTGTGTGTGACCCCGTTTGGTGCACTTGATTTAAAGAACAAAAATGGGGAAGTTTTCATAAAGAATGGGCATAGGTCAAGCACTACTTGGGAAAAATTGATGACAGCCATGTGGTGGCACTTCTTCATCTCAAATGATTTGATGGTAACCTACGTCGTGCTGCGACGTTAAATCAGGCGCTTTTTGGGAGGCAACCCATGTGTTTTTCTTCTTGTTTTTATTTGATTTTCATTGTAGTATAGGATTAATTTTTGGACTAACTAGTTGTGAGATGTTACAGGTTTGTATTGATGCAGTGCAGGACATAGTGGAAAAAGTGTTCAGGTCTCTGAAGTTTTCAATGCGGACGCACTACATTTAGTGCGGACCGCACTGATGAAGGATGAAAAGTCCAGCTCTCTGAAGTTTTCCACCGAGGCCGCATTACATTTTGTGCGGTCCGCGGTGGACCACTGTGGCCGCATGGCATTTTATGCGGACCGCAGTGGGTTGCCTTCTCAAACTTGAAAAAATGCTGTGTGGTGCAGACCGCAGTCCATTTTGTGCGGTCCGCATTCCGTTGGTAAGCTGGGTCCCAGGTCCTTTTTCTATAAATAGGGCCTGAGGTCCTCCTTTTACACTTTTCGAGCCTTTGCTCTCAGAACTCATAGAAGCACTGTTCATCTTTCCTTTTGCTCATAATTAATTGCTTGGACTCATTTACCTTCATTTCATCTCACATCTGGTACCACTAACTTCTTTTTAATTATTTAATTTTGTTAATTTCTCTTAATTTTTGTTTTTCTTGCTTCCCTTTGTTCTTCCCGTACTTCTTTTGATTTGGTAAAATTAGGTTAGTTAATTTCTTGATTAAAGTAGAATTAGGTACTTAGAAATACTGGGCAAACACATAGGAAACTTTCTTAGGTGTAAAATTGGACATAAAATTAAAATACATTGAACCCTAAGTTAGTATTGCTTCTGGGCACTTAGTGCGGACCGCGGTCGATTCTGTGTCGTCTGCGGTGCCTTAGTGCGGTCCGCAATGGCATTTTGTGCGGACCGCATTGATGAGTGTCTATAATCTGATCTTTGGGAACTACGGCCGCACTACATTTTGTACGGTCCGCATTGGTCCCTGTGCAGCCGAACTATATTTTGTGCGGACCGCATTGCCTAGATATAGAGAGTGGATAGTCTGAACCCCACCTCTGACCGCATTGCTGCGGTCCGCATTGGCCTCTATGCGGCCGCATTACATTTTGTACAGTCCGTACTGTGTTATATCTGCAATTGTCTGCAACCTTTTCTTTTCTGCAACTCTGATCTTAATTACTTCTACTGATACTAACAAGCCTACCGGATGTTTTTTGCAGACAATGGTGAAACAAAGAGGCAAGGGTTCTAAACAAGCTGGTCGAGGTGAATCCTCCCGGGGAGGGAAACAGAAATCGATAAGATGGACTCCTCAAGCCCGACAAAACATTAAAAACATGAGGAAGATGATTAAAGCTGTTGATAGGGCCATTGACCAGTTTGGGAGCAAATACGAGCCCTCCCGAGATATATCTTCAGACTCAATCCCAGAGTATATCCCTGACTAGCCGGAGAGAAACAGACTAAAAGACACTCTTCCACCTTCCCCCGCTGCCCAAGCGTTAGTAAATATATCTTCTGGGTCGTCTAAGGGCTCAGCTGAAGGCAGTGGGGATGAATACTCCACCTCTCCCACAGCTTCATTATCCGGAGAGGGTGCAGTAGGAGAAGAAGAGGTAGTAGGAGAAGGGGGTGAGCCCCAGGTTGGCGGGGTAGAATGAACTAGAAACCCGGAGGTGTGGCAAGACCACTTTGTAAGTGAGGTGGCCTACCATAAATTCAGAGAATAGTGACATGTGAGGAAATTAATTCCGGAAAGAAGTTTTGTAGGTGGAGACCTTTTGCCTCACAACCCCAATGTGAGAAGGCAGTTTAGAGAGAGTGGGCTGGGAGTATTTCTTAAACAACTGTGAGGATGCAAACGAGCACCTGGCCAAGGAATTCTACACCAATGTTGCCCACATCAAGAAAGGCACCAAAGTGACCAAGGTGCGCAATTTGAAAGTGTTGTTCGATGGGAAACCATAAATAACTACTTGGGCTTTGATATGAGTCGCTGTATTTGACCAAGATGGAATTAGGTGAGGAGGTCCGTCCCTGGTTGGCACAGTATCTGGCAATCCCAAGTACCACCCCCGATTGGTTGAATGCGGGCGTAAAGATTTTGAGAAGAAGTTTGAACTTCGAGGCCAAAGGGTGGGAAACATTTGTATGCAGCAGATTGGACCCCACTACTCATGACAACTCCCTCCCTCTTCATGGGGCAGTTTTGGTGGCATCGATTATGGCGGGGTACCTGATTAATGTCGGGAAGGTAATGTCTCGGATAATTACGCAGGTAGTTAGTGAGGGTGACAGAAACTACCCCTTCCCCAGCTTCTTGACCATGTACTTCAGGGACCTCAAAGTGAAAAGAGGCCATTTGATATAAAGGTAAAAGCGAAGGCCCCGTTCTCATGGTACAGTATGCATGGGGATGACAACCCAAAGAGCAAGAACTTCAAGGGAACAACTACTACTCCAACTGGACAGTCTGAAGAGCTAGTTGTGGTAGTGGCTCCTACTCAGCCTACCTCCACCTCCGCAAACATTCCTCCTGGTCCATCCACTTCATCTGATCCTGAGATACCCTTTTCCCGAGCCTACCCAGTGACTGCACACCGACTTAGCCAGGCTCTTCTCAGCATCAACAACTGGATGCAGATAACTTCATCCAAGTTGTCTATCCTCACTACTACAGTGGAAACTCAGTCGGCACCTCCACCTCCGCAGGTCTCGCAATCTATCGAGGATGCCCTCAAGGAGATTATGGCCAACCAGAAGAAAATCTTTGACATCAAGAAAGTGTTTATGGATGTTGTTGATTCACATAGCAAGGCTCTTAAGGAGCTTGCTAAGGAGCACAAGAATATGAGGAAGACGTGGGCTTCCAAGGAGTCCGTAAAGGAGCTGAGGGATGAGGTTGGCAGGATGAAGGTAGATCATCTGCCTTTGGACTTATTGCTACAAGACCCGGTACCAGCAGCTCATCCCCAGCCTGAGCAATCCTAGAGGCCTCCCAAGAGGAAGAGGATGATTCCCCGAGCAGACGATGCAGTCATCCAGTTGGCAGACCCACCGGAGACCTCCTCCAATCAACCACAGGATGCACCTCAGGAGCCAGTCCAGGCCCAGGTCCCAGCAGTAGAGCAGCAAGCCATAGGGAACCAATCTGAGGTTCCCGAGCATATTGAGCACCCAGGGACCACTCAGGAGCCCATGCAGACAGACGGGCCATAGGGAGTCTTTATATCCCTTTCCCCTTTTCTTTTTGGTACTTATTTGGTTTAGTTGGCATTGGGGATAATGTCAGGTTTCATTTGAGGGGGTAGGCCCTACCTTTATGGATTTGGATTATTGTATATATTTGACAGTTTTTATGCTTTCTTTATTTTTCATCTTTGGTTTGTATATAATTTTAACATTTCGTTACATTTCTTGTACTTTTATTTTAATTTGGGTTTGCATATAAAGTTATATTACATTGTACATATTCATCCCATCTATTGTATATTCGATTAAATCCCTTCCTGTATATATTCATTTTACTTTCCGTAATTTTTCTTTCTTAGCTTCTTATTTATGTTCATAGCTTCTTGTTCTGAACGTTTGCAATAAGCCTTTGGTTTTCTTAATGCCATGGTTCTTTCCAAAGGTGGAGTTTGTGTGAATCGGGTGGCTCTTCCCAATGATGGATGGTGTGACAAACTTCTTAAGAGTTTGAGTCCGTCTTTCTTTTTGCTTTTTAGTAGTTAGTGGTAAGGGTACCTCAAGCAAAGCTTCACTTGGTCCTAGCACATTTGCCTTTGATCTTATGGTCAAAAATAAATTGTTGTGTTTAGGATGGTAAAAGTCGTGACCTTGAGACTCTTGTGTTGACCGATAATCATCAAGTGGTTTTTTGGGACCATTGTGCGCTCAAATCTTATCTAAGGTCATTGTGGGCCCCCGACTCTGTGTCTTTAGCAATCCCATAGCTGTGTGGTGAGAAATTGCATTGCAAATCCAAGTCCCGAGCCATTGGTCTAGAACTTGCCCTGAATGTTTGTTGAGGCGAAATCCTAAGTGAATTTTGACTTGAGACATGATTATACGCTCTCCTTGTTCCAAATGATAGCTTGAACACTTCCATAACCTACCAATGATAAGATCCCTAGTTAACCCTTTTGAGCCTTAGACCTTTTTCCTTCAAAGAACCATGATACAAGCCTTTACCCGTTCTAAAAGATACCCTCTCTTGGCACCCGATCTTTCCTTTAGCTTGCAAAAGTATAAGTTTGGGGGGAGAGACGAGGATGGCAACAAAGTGGTAAAAAGGTACAAATGAAGAAAAGGAAAGGCAATGAAAAAGAAAGAAAAGCAAAAGGACAAAAAGAATGCTCAAAGTAGAATTGAATAAAAAGGGATTCAAGAAAAGAAAAGAATGAAAGGTGTGGAAAGTTGAGAAAGGAGAAAAGATTTGAAATGTATAAGAAAGAGTGACAGTGTGTCTCTCTAGCCCCTTA
Organism: Nicotiana sylvestris; assembly: GCF_000393655.2. Lineage (NCBI taxonomy): Eukaryota > Viridiplantae > Streptophyta > Magnoliopsida > Solanales > Solanaceae > Nicotiana > Nicotiana sylvestris. The sequence goes on along the minus strand of NC_091057.1, from coordinate 58,076,199 downwards.
TAAAGAAGTGAAAAGACTCAAAAAGTCAAATGAATTTGAGCCAAAATGAAACAAAAGAAGTGCTTAAGGGAAGATGGAACCTACTTAGACCAAACATTACCTACCCTAAACCAAAAGCCTTCACTATGTCTCCACAAAAGCCCAATATCAACTTGAGTTGAATGAAACTTACATTAGTGGTGACTCACATAAGGGGCAAGCATATGGTACTTAGATCCAGACTTGTGACTTTTCCTTGAGAGAGATGAGTGATTTTTCATTAACCTCGTTCTGAGTGCTACTATTCTAAAGGTGAGGTTTGCTTAGGGAGAGCAGAGGATGTGTGAGTTTGGGTTCCACAATGACCAAAGTAATAGAAAGAGTTCTTTGATATGTTGAGTTAACTCTTGATGCTCTTGTGTCGCACTTAATCCATGGTGTTTAAAAGGGTAAATGTTGTTAATGATTCATTTGTATTGAGGGCAATTGTTAGTCCCAATTGATGCTAGATGATGTCACTTTAGGACAACTGAATTTTCTTGGATTTTCCCTTAAGGGGTGGGTCTTATTTTGTTTGCTTGAGGACAAACAAAAGCTTAAGTTTGGGGGAGTTGATAACTAGGGATTTTGATACATTTTATACTCCTTCTTGCTTAAGTTTTGATTAGAAATGTGTACAAAATAGTCCCAAAGGCTCACAAGTTATGCTTGATTGCAGGTTTGATCAACAAGGTGACAAGATGTCAAAGATCAGCTCAAAAAAGGAGTGAATCTTGCACAAGTACCAAGACAAGACAAAGCTCAGGCAAAACAAGGCCAGTGCGGCCGCACACTATTTTGTGTGGTCCGCACAAGTAGGTTCAGAGAGGTTGATTTCAAGGCCAACAAGCAATACGGCTGCATGAGATTTAATGCAGTCCGCATTGGAGTAACTGCGGCCGCACTCGATTTAGTGCGGTCCGCAGAACTAAGGATCAGAGAAGTGCCAGTTTGGAGATTGAAGCCAATGCGGTCCGCGCTCCATTTCATGCGGACCGCACTAGAAGCCACCGTGGCCGCACTCGATTCTGTGCGGTCCGCATTGCCCAAGTTCAGAGAGTTGGATTTTCAAGTTCAGAGCCCTAGTACGACCGCACGTGATTTTGTGTGGTCCGCACTAGCCCCACAGGGGTATTTTTGTCCAGATTATTTAGCTTAGTATAAATAGCTTCTTTTCCCATTTTTAGGTCATCAGATAGATTTTGTACTCAGTTGCGCTCGTGACTTCGATAGTTTTAGCTATTTTGAGTAATTTTAGCTTCATTTCAACATTGAATCTTCTAGTTTATCTTAGCAATTAATTAATATGAGTTTTGCTTCATCTATTTCTTTGTTTTCTTCTTCAATTATGAGTAGCTAGACCCATAAGCTAGGGTTGTGGCTCAACCCTAGTGTGGGTAATTGATGGGTCTTGTGTTTTAGGGCTAGATTGACTATGGATGTTTGATATTTGGGCTAATTTCATGTTTAATTGCTGAATTGGTGGTTGCTAACACTAGTTTGTGTTTAGTTGACTTTGGCTCTTCTTAAGAAAGAGAGCCTAAGTCTCTGAAATTGGTCCAACAAGGAATTGGGGTGTACTCAAGAGATGATAGCCCCAATTAAAGGGTTAAACCTGGAGATAGTAATACCTGACTTGAACCTTGATTGCTTGTGCAAATTTGCATATCCAATTGGTCTTGAGAAAGTCAATTCGGGCAAAAATCACTCAAACCACCGAGAGGTATAGAGTGGGTAAAATCGTGCAACGGTTATGCCATACTCCCCAAATGTGTCAATTATGCCTTAGACTCAAGTACCCGTCAATTGACCACCTAGGCAAAAGTCACTACCCTAGTGCCTTTTAACCATTTGAACAACTCGCAATAGTTTACTCTTAGCTTATTTTAGTTTAATTGTGCATTGTAGTTTATATAATTAGAAGTAAATCAAAACCCAAAAATATTTAGAAGTGCAATTTGGAACACATACACAACTCCACTTTAGATAGACACCTGACTCCAACTTCTAGCTCCATGTGGAAATCGATCCCGACCTTAATCGGATAAAAGTTGCTTCGACCCTTTCTCACTACTCAATAGTAGTGCAGGGTTGGATCGCTCACTATACACAGAATATATTTTTTCGATGATGAGGGAATCCGCTCAGCGCTGGAGTTCAGACTTAATACTATCAAACTTGGTCAGAAGGCTATCCGCTCGGATCGCATGGCACTTAGGCCAAGATTGAGATCATAGATAGTGGTTATATGAACCTTATTGTGTTCCATGATCCACTTATATCTATCCTCCATTTGGGCACGTTTCTCCTCGGCTGCAACAGCCTCTTTAGCTTTGGAGTTCAAGGCTGCCTCCAAGTTATTCTCTCTCTCTCAATGGAGGCAGATTCGCGCTCGGCAGCGGCGAGCAAAACATCTTGGACCTCAGCCCATTTAGCCTTAGCTTCTTGAAAATGTACATTTAGCTGAGAGGCTTCTTGGCTGAGGTCCATCACTTCCTGCTCACTTTGTTGCAATCAAGCCTCTAACTCGCTCGCCTCAGCAGCTTTTGCTTCCAGCACTGGGAAGCGAGCAACAATTTGGTCCCTCTCAGCCAACAACTGATCCCGCTCGGACTTGAGTCCTTCTTTATCAAGGATCAATTTTTGAAGGCCTTCGGAAGCAAGGAAGTTGGCCGGCGAAGCAAATACCAAAGTTAAAAACTCTGCCACGACAAATCAAGAAAAAACAAGCAATAAAAGAGCAAGCTCGGTACCGCTGCCACATTGTGCATGGAATTATTTAACAAACACTCTCCCGAAAGAGAGTGTATTTTCTTCTTATCCTTTTTAGAAGCCAGCGACTTCAGATCATTGGCGAGTTTCACCTGCCAGGGCAACAGATGACACTTAGTAGACACCGAGAGGGAGACACTCTTCCTCCTCTGGGGATCTGTAGAAGGGGGAGAGTAGTTGCGCCCCAAATTCCCATGGGGATCGGGGAGGAGGGACATCCTCCTCTCGGGCATCTGCAAGCAGTGGGGGATATGTAGTAGTTACTGATGATGAAGCTGATGGTGTTGTGGGTTGAGAAGCAGCTGCGGTAGAGGTAGTATTATTTGTTGGTTGCTCACTAACCGAAGGCAGACGAGGCCCGGTACTCAGCCTCATAATACTGGGAGCAGCGATTGGGACCGAAAAGGGAGAATTGGCATTCTCCACCAAGTCAAATTCACCCCAGAGCGCTTGGGAATCGTCCTCGATTAGGTTTATAAGCTCTTCAGATTGAGCATTATGTTGAGCTGATGAAGGTCGTTGTCTCCTTTGTAGGGAAGCCCTTTCATCACTGGCTTCCCCATCATCATCAATAACCATAGTGGTTGCGCCTCGCTTGGGTGTGGATTTCTTTACTTTTTTATTCTTGCCCTTGGTCGAGGAAGAACACCACCTTTTTGGTTGATTGTTTTATGCCCGGGGACTCCTAGAGAAAGCGCTTGAACCAGAAGTAGATTCGGTGGTGCCTGTTCGGGTGAGAGCCTCCTTCAACAACCTCGCAGCCTCTATGGAATCAACCAAAACCTTTGCCTCAACGATGGAAACAAAATATGCGGGAGACCTGGATCCAACAAAAAGGTGAGGTTAGCCAATTTTCCTATTTACCAAGATAGAACGAGGGAAAAATCAGTCTACCATGATTCTTCAACCCGTACTTGGGGGCCAACTCTTCCACTGGCGAATCTCAGGCGATGTGATGTCTAGAATTTTCTGAACCCACCAGTCCAAGACTTCAACCCTTGGTGGTGTCCACCAAGTTGCTGAAATAATAAAAGAAGAAGGACCAGCAACGACATGAAATAATTTTTTCAGAAAAAAGAGATAGACTTTGAACTTACGTGTAAAAGTCCAGGATTCGGAAAAGGCAGAGTTGTAGCTGGGATGATGTCCCTAGTGGCAATGAAGACAAACCGCTTTGTCCACCCATAGTCATTGTCGTCATCCATGTTGGTGAGGAAAGCATGGTAGCCATGTTTGCTGAAATTTATTGCTCCACTACGGAAAATCTTAGGGGAATAGAGGTTCATCATACGAGCCAAGATGAGGTCCTCCTTCGTTCCCTGGCACAACCGCCATAGACAATACACAGTTTTTCATACCAAAGGGCCCACTTATGCCAACCAAACCTGGTATCGGTGGAACAACTCCAAAATTACGGGGTCAAGTCCCCCGCTCAAAGAAAATGCACCCAAAGTGAATAGGTATGTGCAAACATACGTGAATCCCTTCTTAGTGAAGGTTACTCGCTCCACCAGATCGGGAGCAATGATGTTCAGGTCTTTGCAATCACAGTCCTCCTTCACAACAGAAATGCTAGAAGGGCGAATAGAAGAAGGGTATTGCCAACAGCCCAAGTGCAAGAGGTTGAAGAAGGGAACTTCTCTTCGTAGTCCTTGGTTGTTTTGAGGTGTTTGGGGATGATGGTATTCACCGTAGGAGGGTTAACATCAACATCGATTTCTTTGTCTTTGCTCCTCTTCGGGCCCTTACCGAAAAGAAGACCAGAGCTCTTGGAAGAGTTAGTAAAAGAAGCCATGATCAACAGAAGGTGATAATGATTCTTTGAAGAAGATTAAATTAAGATGAAAGCAGAAAAGAGTTGAATGCAAAGAAGTTAAGAGAGTTTATAAAACTATTAAGTGTAAAAGAAGAAGAATGAGGTGTATAAGTAAAGGAAAAAACAGCTAAAATTGTGACTATGATTACCTCGAGAACCGGCAAAAATATTGCTAAATCGTGAAGTAACACATGTTCGGGTATTAAATGCAAAGAGATGTATGTCTTATCAAACGCCAAAAACTTTTTAGAAGGATTCAAAAAAAATTCCGCCAGGAAAGGAATCTTCACCAACTTCCCGGTGACACATAGATGTGCCACCAGAAAGCAGGGGATTATCTGTATAGGGTAAAAGTGGTTCACATTAAATACTTTAATGACAGAGTGACACGTAGAACCGGGGGGCAGATAGAAGACGAAGTGAGTGAATACCAAAGACCGATGACAACAACTACGGTTGGCATCAGGTAGACTCCGAAGGGTACATTATCAACGGGAGCAAATAAATATCTATCATCAGATGACATTCAATGAAAAATATTTCTCAGTATTAAATACACACCCGTTACAGAAAATTTTGGCATTCATGACCTGCTGTTACATATTCATCAATGGGGGTCCATTATTGTTATTTAAGAAGGGCTTGATCCTAGAACATGGTTCCCTACGTATAGCTATAAATAGTGACTTCAACAACCATTGTAAGACATGAAAATTCTGACAAAGTTATGCTACATACTATTCCAATATGAATAGTACTTTATTTTCTGTCTAACATTATTTTTATTGCTGCGTTCGGAAGCCTTGCTTTCGGAACCAAGATGTCTGCTATTTTATCTTAATTTCAATGCTAAGTATTGCATTTTATTTAATTTATTTATTATTTTGGGAAAAAAACGATTTGCTTGTCTATAAATCATGTTATAAATTCAACTGTTCCGTTTTACGGGTAAACAAAAACAAGGAAAGAAAGTAAAGCATTTTCTCTTGGACTAACCATATGTGTCATGTCCAAGAACGAGTAAATCTTACTATAATTTTTTTTATTATTATTATGCCACCTTCACTTTCAACCTAACACCCTTTTTTGACTTAGAGCCCGTTTGGATTAGCTGATTTGAAGTAGCTGATAAGCATTATGTGTTGAAAAGCAATTTTAAGTGTTGAAACTGATTTAATAAATAAGCAATTACGTGTTTGGGTACAAGTGTTGAAATTGATAATAAGTTGTTGACGTATTTGATAAAAAAAGTGTTGATAAGCTCTTTTTCTGTTAAAATGACTTAAGTAACCTTAGAATTGTTTACATTTATAAGGGAATAATTTTTTCAAAATTTTAAATTCCAGATCGATTCAAATACAAAATATTCTAGTTATTATTTTATTTTAAATACAATTGTGCTTAGATAAGATAATTTTTATGATAAATATAATTTATTTTATGATAAGCATATAATATAATTAATAAATTAACAAAAGTTTCTCAGTAAAAAATAAACCTAAATAAGACAAAATATTTGAAGAGAAACAAACATTGTATTCATCACCACCACACTTAGAAAACAATCAACTAAAAATTTGATATGTCCTCATTTATTACATACAGTTCAAAGATTAATACACAATTACATAGATACAAATATGCAAAGGAATAGAGAATTTGCTTATCTTAAATAGTAAATGACAATTGCAAACTTTAGGGGGAGGGGGGTGTTATGTTGAAAAAATACTTGAGGCATTGAGTATCGATGTAGGAGTTTTGTTCTAAAAAGAAATATTTTAAGGATAAAATAGTAAAAAAATCTTGGTCAAACTTAAAGTGCTTATAAGCTAAAAATTCATAAGTTGGGGGTGACCAGCTTATGACTTTTGGCTTATTTTTGACTTATAAGCACTTGGCTTATAAATATTTTTAACTTTACCAAACACGTAGACAAGCCGAAAAATGCTTATAAGCTAGTTTGACCAACTTATAATCTTAGCCAAACACCCTCATATTCCATATACTTTTCTTTCTGTCATCCTCCTACTTCCTCCTTTCCCACGCAACCTAGGTGTCCATCTTTGTATTTAATGTTAAAGAATGGCCTGCTACAATATATTTAAAATTAGTGATATTTGAACCTTTTTTTCTCACTGTCATGTATATAAGTTAAATTTTATTATCCTATGAGTTATCTGATGTATAATTATTTTTTTTCATTCTCGGTACATATATTTTAGAACACCATGTATGTGATACATCAAAGTTGCAGCAGGAGGATCGAGGGATGTAGGCGCTTCTTAACTAGAAAATAATTGTTGGCTTCTAGATGAAAATAATTATTATCTATCTTCTAATTTCTTGCTTCACTTTATATCTGTATGCGGTAAAACCGGGGGCCTGATTTCCCTGTCATTAGGTCGCCTCACGAACATACTTCTTGAGGTTAGAAGCCGAGGTCGAGACCCACCTTCGGGAGCCATCGGGTTTCGGTCCTGGAGGGGCAGTACGTACTAACGTCTATAATAGGGGAGAGGGGAGTTCCCAAGGCACGCAGCTGATATTGATAGAGCCTAATGCTATCTAGTTGTCCCATCCCTCTACCTTTATGATTAATCGATTTTGTACTATATTGGAATTTCCCCTCCTATATAAGGGGGGATCCTTGGTACTTTCTAAACTTTGTTGCTCCAACTATTCTACACGAAATATACAAGAACTCATTCATTTCTCTTTAACATTTCTGTCAGTATTACAGCTCATATTTATTGCCTGCATACTTGTTCTTCATTTATTGTTTGTCATTGGCCATACAGAGCCTCCCTTAATTATATCCTAACTGTTAGCCCCTTCTGGTTGTCCCCGATAGCTCGAGCCCGAGCTCAGGCATCAACCTCGAGGCCTTTCATTGGTCAGTCCGAGTCCCGAATAGCTAACCCCTCGGTTCGATTATAATTCCATTTTAGTTCGCATTCATCATTTATCTTCAGATATCTAGTATCAACTGCTTAACAACTAGTATAAAAATAGATCACGTATTTTTAGAGTCCTGTCAACAAATTTAATTGTTATTACCATTTTCATGGTAAACAGTTTGGCGCCCACTGTGGGGCTAAAAATAATAGTGATTATTTTCTTGCTGGTTTCGTTACACAACACAAGTTATCTTTCACATTTTTTCTTGTCCAAGATCTTCGATTTCAGGTCAAAATGTCTGGCTCATTGAACAGAGTTGAGAACGAAAACCTCAAAAACCACAAAAAGAAGGACATAACTACTCCATATGTCGGTACACCACGACAAAACTCAACCCGAGCGGAAGGGGAGACTCTCCGACACGACGTCCATATGATTATTGGAGGAACCAACGTCCCCCAATGACCCATGTTCAAACAAACAAGAATGTCCACCACAGAAGAGGGACTGACCCGAAACCATGTGCTTGAAGACACCCTTGCATTCAGCGAGGAGGATCTCGAGGCCATGATAGAACCTTACAATGTCGCACTGGTGATCTCGTTTCTTTTAAACAATACCAAGATAAAATGTGTGCTCGTGGATCCAGGCAGCTCGACCAACATAATTAGATCAGAGGTAGAAGGACAACTAGGGCTGCTCGATCGAGTCGCTCCCATCCCTCTAGTCCTCCACGACTTCAACATGACCGGTGAAGTAACGACAAGAGAGATCACTTTCCCAATAGACACGTCCGGCGCGATTCAGAACACCGAGTTCCAAGTCATCAATGGCAACATGAGGTACAATGCATTTCTTGGCATGCCTTGGATACACAGTATGAGGGAAGTACCGTCAACCTTACACCAGGTGATAAAATTTCCCACGAAGGACGGCATAACGACCATACATGAAGAACAGCAGGCGGCGAAAGAAATGATCGTAGTTCACCTTAAGGCGTCGATCCCCATGCACCCGATCTCAGACGAGGTGAGGAATACACAGACCCCCGAGGACGTCGAAGAAGATTTCTTCACCCCTTGGACCTTCATCGCCCCTGAAAAATTGGACGCAACTAAATCGACAGTCGAAGAGCTGGAGCAAACCATGTTAAACGAACACCTCCTAGATCATAAGGTATACCTGGGAATAACGACCATACATGGAGAACAGCGGGCGGCGAAAGAAATGTTCGCAGTTCACCTTAAGGCGCCGATCCCCATGCACCCGATCTCAGACGAGGTGAGGAACACACAGACCCCCGAGGACGACGAAGAAGATTTCTTCACCCCTTGGACCTTCGTCGCCCCCGAAAAATTGGACGCTACTAAATCGACAGTCGAAGAGCTGGAGCAAACCATGTTAAACGAACACCTCCTAGATCGTAAGGTATACCTGGGAATGGGGTTAACCCCAAACTTAGGAAAGAGTTCATTCAATTCCTTAGTAACAATATCGATTGTTTCGCTTGGCCTCACTTAAATATGACAGGAATTCCACCAGAAATAACCTCCCACAGGCTGAGCGTCGATCCCAAGTTTAAACCCGTAAAGCAGAAGAGAATATCACAGTCCGAGGTAAAACATGCCTTCATCAAAGAAAATGTAACAAAACCTCTTAAAATAGGATCCATTAGAGAGGTAAAATACCCCAAATAGCTGGCCAATGTAGTAGTGGTACCTAAAAGGGGAAACAAGCTAAGAATGTGCGTAGATTATAAAAACTTGAATAAAGTGTGCCCCAAAGATTCCTTCCCGTTGCCCAACATCGATCGTCTGATCGACGCTACGGCCGGCCACGAGACCCTCACCTTTCTAGATGCTTACTCGGGGTATAATCAAATCTAGATGAACCCCGAGGACAGGGAAAAAACCTCGTTCATCACAAAGTATGGTACCTACTGCTACAACATAATGCCCTTCGGGCTAAAAAACGTAGGGGTAACGTACCAGCGCCTAGTTAATAAAATGTTCGAGCATCAAGTAGGTAAATCAATGGAGGTATATATTAATGATATGCTATTTAACTCCCTGCGCACAGAGGACCATTTGACTCATTTGCAGGAAACTTTCGACATACTCAGAAGTTACAACATGATGCTCAACCCCGAGAAGTGTGCTTTCGGAGTGGGTTTGGGCAAATTCCCGGGCTTCATGGTATCAAACAGGGGGATCGATATTAATCCTGACAAAATAAAGGCCATCAAAGAAATCACGGTGGTGAACAATGTAAAGGTCGTACAACGGCTAACAGGGCGGATCGCGGTCCTGGGTAGATTCATATCAAGGTCATCGGACAAGAGCCATCAATTCTTCTCTTTATTCAAAAGAAAGAAAAACTTCGAATGGACTCCAGAATGACAACACGCCTTGGAGGAACTAAAACAATATCTGACTAGTCCATCTCTACTGCATACGCTAAAGGAGGATGAAACACTATATCTGTACTTGGTCGTGTCTGAAATAGCGGTAAGCGGCGTACTGGTTCGAAAAGAGCAAAGTACGCAATTTCCTATTTATTATGTAAGCCGGACCTTGGGGGACACCGAAACCAGGTATCCCCATCTAGAAAAATTGGCTCTCGCACCAATAAGCGCCTCGCGAAAGCTGAAGCCCTATTTTCAATGTCACCGTAACTGCGTTCTGTCGACGTACCCCCTCCGAAGCATACTACACAAACCCGAGCTATCAAGCTGATTGGCCAAATGGGCCATCGCACTCGGAGTGTATGATATCGAGTATCAACCTCGAACAGCCATCAAGTCCCAAATTATGGCGGACTTCGTGGCCGATTTTTTGCCCTCCCTCGTACCCGAGGTAGAGAGGGAAATTTTATTAAAATCAGGCATGTCTTCCGGGGTATGGACCCTGTTCATAAACGGTGTCACAAACATAAGAGGATTCGGGCTCGGTAGAGTCCTAAAGCCACCCATCGGCGGCGTAATCAGACAATCCATAAAAATAGCAAAATTGACTAACAATGAAGCCGAGTACGAGGCAATGATTGCAGGTTTAGAACTGGCCAAAAGCTTGGGAGCCAAGGCCATCGAGGCGAAATGCGATTCACTCCTCGTAGTGAGCCAGGTGAATGGGAGATACAAAGCTCGAGAAGACAGGATGCAGAGATACTTGGACAAAATCCAAGTCGCATTGCATCACTTCAAAGAATGGTCCTTAGTCCATGTACCTCGAGAGCAGAACAGCTAGGTCGATGCCCTTGCAAATCTGGGATCTTCTGTTGAAGAAGAGGACCTACTCCTCGAGGCTGTTGTCCAATTGTTTAAATCAGTGGTCAAGGAAGGTCACGCAGAGATTAATTCCATCAGCCTAACATGGGATTGGAGGAATAAATATATTGATTATTTAAAGGATGGGAAGTTGCCCGCGGATCCAAAAGAATCAAGGGCTCTGTAAACTAAAGCAGCCCGATTCTCGCTTGACGAAAATAAGACTCTGTACAAGAGAACTTTCGATGGCCCCCTGGCGGTATGCAAGGCCAGATGACACAGATTATGTACTCTGAGAAATTCACGAGGGTACTTGTGGAAATCATTCCGGTGCTGACCCCTTAGTCCAGAAAGTGATCAGAGAAGGCTACTATTGGGACAGCATAGAAAAAGACACCAAAGAGTTCGTCCGAAAGTGCGACAAATGCCAGAGATTCGCTCCCATGATTCACCAGCCCGGCGAGCAACTACATTCTGTTTTATCACCATGGCCATTTATGAAATGGGGAATGGACATCGTCGGTCCTTTGCCGACGGCACCAGGTAAAGCTAGATTCATTTTATTTATGACTGACTACTTTTCAAAATGGGTGGAAGCGCAGGCCTTCAAAATATTAAGAGAAAAGGAAGTCATCAACTTCATATGGGATCACATCATATGCCGATTCGGAATCCCATCCGAAATAACATGCGATAACGGAAGGCAGTTCGTCAGGGGTAAGGTAACACAGTTCCTTGAAGACCACAAAATCAAGAGAATCCTGTTGACGCCTTACCATCCATGTGCAAATGGCCAGGCCGAATCCACAAATAAAACCATCATTTAGAACTTAAAAAAGAAACTGGAGAGCACCAAGGGAAAATGGAGAGAAACGCTGCCCGAGGTGCTATGGGCATATTGAACAACTTCAAAATCAAGCACAAGAGAAATGCCTTTCTCTCCAGTATACGGTGTCGAGGCTTTAATACCAGTGGAAGTCGGGGAGCCAAGCGCCAAATTCCAGCATACTAATGAGGGATCGAACAACGAGGCCATGACAACGACCCTCAAACTACTGGATGAAAAACGAGAAGCCTCACTAATCCGAATGGCCGCCCAGAAGCAGAGAATTGAAAGATATTATAACAGGAGAACAAATCTCCGGTATTTCGGGATCGGGGACTTAGTCTTAAGGAAGGTCACTCTCAACACCTGAAACCCTAATGAAGGGAAGTTGGGCCGGAACTGGAAAGGACCGTACCGTGTCCTCAGAGTAGTCGGCAAGGAATCTTATAAGCTCGGCACCATGGAGGGCGAACAGATTCCGAGCAACTGGAATATATTGATGCTAAAACGATATTACTACTAGAGCATCCGATCAAAAATTTTGTAAATACCCTCGAGCAAGCGTTGCACTCTTTTCCTTCGACCGTATTTTGTCCCAATGAGGGTTTTAACGGCAAGGTTTTTAACAAGGCAACACCTATGCTACCTAAGGGGTATACAGCAAGTGTTCGAGGCTTCCTTTGCAATCAACTCCGAACATTGGAGGGAATCCCCTCAAAAGGTCACTCACTCAGAAGAACTGAGGGACGCCAAACAGGATTCCAATAGGAAAATGATGTACCGGGCTAAACGGTCGAATGAACCGTGCCCGTATGAGCCGGACCCACGGCAACAAAATTACATGTACTTGTGCCAAGAAATCAAAGAATGTCTTTTGCCAAAAGCACCTCATACTCCAATCGGAAACTCAATGTTTTCTCAACGAAGATTCCTCCACCAAGAGCGCCCCGAATACTCAGAGACTGGCGTCAATAATTTGGCGCCCGCATGACCTCAGGGTTGGAATCTCCGAAATCGTAAGCCCTCAATGAGGCAATTCTGAGCTCACGAGTAACGACTCCCGAGCCAAAGCAAACTTGATGAATCAAAAACTATCACCAATCGCCATTCATTTAAAAAACTGAGGTCGTAAGACCCCGAGCAGGCAGACTCGATCTCATAAAACCCGTACCGAGTATCAACAGCACAAACTATAAGACCTCAAGCAAGGCATGAATCATACTTGTACAAAGTATCAACATGAACTGTATGACCTCAAGCAAGGCATGAATCATACTTGTACCAAGTATCAACAAAACTGTAAGACCTCAAAAGGCATAAAAATTTTGTAAGACCTTACTACAGGTATAAACTCAATCCCGAAGTTTAGGCTATATATCGCATTTATAAGACTCCGAAAGGGCATCCCTCGATATAGACGCCTAAACTACTACACTCGGGACCAAAAATGGCTCTGTCCAAACACAAATGACTACGGTCATACGGCTATACCAGCCGAATTAACTTGATTGGGGACGCCCGACCATCGCTACAAATTTATAGGCCATTACTTCAAATCTACTTCGAAAAGAACCGGTTAAACAGGCTACCCTCGACAGGAAAAAGATCTTAGACCATGTCAGCTCCAAATCACAAGGCTTCGGGCTACTCAGCCTATGAGCCAAAACTTTCGAGGTGCTCGAACATCGCCGCAAACAACTTGAAATCGAGGTTCTTCCCGAACCAACCACGAGTCAGGCAAAATCATTTCAAAAAGTCCTTAACGAGAGGAAAACAAAGCCTACATATGTATAAGGGCAAAGCGTAAGAGTCATTATTGCCAGCCTAATCAGCCCCAAGGCCACACACACTAAAAGGTCGCAATGACAAAAAACATAAGAGCCACTATCGCCAGCTTAAAGTTTGAAAGCTTGAGGGTCAAAATGAGCTCGAGTCGTAACCCAATTCAGAGACTGGACCCAAAATAGTTAACTATACATGCCCAAGGAAAAAAGCGTAAGAGCCATTATCGCCAGCTTAATGAGCCTCATGTCCACACACATAAAAGGTCGCTTCGACCCAAGGCGTAAGAGCCATTGTCGCCAGCCCACACAAATATAAAACTTGAGGGTCGATTGAGCTCTAGTCGAAACCCGACTCGGAGACTGAACCCAAAATAGTTAAAATGCATATGCCCAAGGGCAAAGCGTAAGAGCCGATGTCGCCAGCATAATGAGTCCCATGGCCGTATCACAAATCTAAGGATTCTTTCCAACTTTAAAATAGGATCACCCGGCTGAATTCCAAACAAAAAGGGGAGTGGAAGAAGCAAAGCCACAGGGTTTACTTTATATATATGCCAGTATGAAAGTACTATATACAAACCGGAAAATCGACAAAATCCTAATCCATTGTCGAGCCTACATTCTCAATTGCTCCCCCGAGGGTTGCACCCCGACAACTACGAGTCCCCCGACGGCCCCTTCTTAATGGCATCTTCCCTTTTCGGGGATCCACCCTCATTTTTAGCATCGTCTGAGCTATCACTCGGCACACCTCCAACAGTCTGCTTTCGAGAATCCGGCCAAGAACGATCCACAGCTCGAGGTAAATTCGGGCTAGCCTCCTTAGACGCCCTTACAATGCGAGCACTTGCGATAATAGCTTCCTCCCCATGCGAGGATACAAGTGCCTCGGCTTCGGATTTGATCCTAGATAGTGTAGCTACCAGCTTGGAATGGAGACCTATGTACTTGTCATTGTCCTCCTTCGCATCTTGGAGCTGACGCTCGACTGAGGTTACCTTACCTGGAGGGTGTCCCTCTCAAAAATTATTGCCCTTATATACCAACTGAGCTCAGAAATTTCAGCATCTCTAGCCCGGAGCTCCTCTCTCAGCAGGGCGTTTTCCTTCTCAAACTGCACAAATCAGGTCCGAGATGTTAAAGGCACTGGAATCTAACAAAGATTCACATAATAGTAAATGGAGGATGAATAACCTGCTTGGTAAGATAGGGTTTCTCACGCTCACGACGGTTCACCTCATCCTGGTATAGGGTGAAAGCCTGGTTGTAAAGCGTTTTGGCATGAAGCCACGAAAAAGGACAAGTTAGAAAAACAAAGATCAGAGCAGCCCAGAGCGGCAGACAGGATTAGCAAAAATTACCCGCTCGCAAAGTCTACCCATTTCGCCAAAAACGAATGAAGCATCAACCTCAGGAATTCCCTCGAGAGCGGTTGGCGGTCTCTCGAGTGCATCTTCGCATTTGACTAGTGCCCCTACATCGGAGGGCTCTTCACACGGGGCATCTTGCACTCCATGAGATGGTAGTATAACTCCCTGAGAAGAATCAATAACGATTACAGAATTAGCAGGATCAATCAAAGTCTCCATCCTTTTTTCACCCTAGACCCCAGAGCTAGGCCCCTTCGAACTGCCTACCAAGGGCACCTCAACTTGGGGAGAATCCTAGCCGCCAGCCAACTCTGGGGTAGTACTCGATACTCCGTCCGTTTCCTCCCCACCACAAAGATGAACCACAGCGGCATCAGGCTGTGGTTCGGAAGCCTCCATCCCCACGGCCCAAGGATCAGTTGAGTCTATAAACTCCTCAGGGGCTGTTGGGAAGCTACTTTCCCCCTCGCCTTCAACTCAAGGGTTTCTCGTCGTCTCCAGGGTCAGAGCTGCTGGGTCGACCTTGGATTCTTCCACCTTAACCCTCTTGAACTTCGGCGGCCCGACCGACAGACCCTCCTGCCTTCTCTTCTTCCGCCAGGAACTAGGGCGTCCCCATCAACTAGTGGTGCCTCCTTCATCAAAAGGACTTCCCCCAGACCTACACAAATGCAGAAGTTAAACACAAAGAATGAAGAACGCTACTAATAGAAATTTGTATCAAAGGGTGCGAATGCAGGAAGGTTCAGAGCCTACCATGATCTTTGGCTTCCCAACGGGCTCGGGATAAATCTTGCCACACTCATTCGGCATATGGGCAAATCGAGTATAAGCGGCCGACCTAATCTTGGAGGTCCAAAACCGTACCGGGATAGGTTGCTACGGCTAAAAAAGCAAGAGAAATAGAGTTAGATGCTTGGAGAAATATTGTCAAAGAGAAGCGAAGGAAGACTCGACAACACGTTTACTTACGCCTAGCGTTCCACCTCTCGAGGAACGGCATCTTTTCCACTGGGATCAGGTCAGAAGTCTTCACTCGGACAAATCGGCTTGCCCATCCCTCGTTCTCGAGCTCCTCGGTGCAGGCAAAGAGGGACCTCGGGGCTCGACAGCGGAGTTTGATTAGGCCCCCGCGGAGGAGACGAGGACTATACATCCTGATTAGGTGGTTGAGGGTGAAGGGCATATCCTCTATCATGTTTGTGTAATGCCTGACCATATAAACAACGCGCCAGAACGAAGGATGAATTTGACCAAGGGTTACCTGATATCGTCGACAGAAGTCGAGAATCAGGGGGTCGATCGGGGGAGAATATGGCCCCACCGGCCCCAAGGTGAATGGATAGGTGTACACACTCAGAAAGTCGGCTTTATGAGCCGTAATATCTTTTTCCTGAGCAGGGATCTCCACAAACACGGTATCCCCCCAATGGCAGTCAGCCCTCACTCTCCCGACATCTATTACCGAGCTGATATACTGAGTCACGGGCTCACGACGCTCTGGCTTCGAGGAAGGTCTCTCGACCTTAAAATCGGAGGTCATCGCAAAAGATCCTGGGACGCATTCCTCAGCACGAGGAGGTGTGGCCACTTCACCTTGAGAAAGAACCGAAGAGGATGAGCCTGCAACCTCCTGAGAAGCAGAGGCGAAAGTTTTCGCCATCCCTAGAAGATTCTGGAGGAAGAAAAAGAGTTGTGTTCCTGAGAAAGAACGAGAGCGAACCTTTTCAGGGATTTGGGCATGCAATGGGTTATAGAAAAGAGAAGGGGAGTATTTATAAAAACATCGTGTGTGCATTGAAGGAGGCCAAGAGGCAGCCAACTACCATAGTCAATGCGTAAACCTGCAGGAGCAGCGTGTGTGTCGTATCTTGGCATCTTTTGGCCGTTGCCGATTGCAAGAATATCGAAGGAGGAAGAAATTCAAGGTCGTTTCTTATCACTTTCACTCTAAGAAACGCGGAGAATATCTGTATGCGGTAAAATCGGGAGCCCAATTTCCCCATCATTAGGTCACCTCGCAAACATGCTTCTCGAGGTTCGAAGCCGAGGTCGAGACCCACCTTCGGGAGCCATCAGGTTTCGGCCCCGGAGGGGCAGTGCGTACTAACGGCTATAATAAGGGAGAGGGGAGTTCCCAAGGCACGCAGCTGATGTTGACAGATCCTAATGCTATCTAGTTGTCTCATCCCTCTACCTTTATGATTAATGCATTTTGTACTATGTTGGAATTTCTTCTCCTATATAAGGGGGATCCTTGGCACTTTGTAAACTCTGTTGCTCCAACTATTCTACACGAAATATACAAAAACTCTTTCCTTTCTCTCTAACATATTCTCTCAGTATTACAGCTCATATTTATTGCTTGCATACTTGTTCTTCATTTATTGTTTGTCATTGGCTATACAGAGCCTCCCTTAATTATATCCTAACTGTTAGCCCCTTCCCGGTTATCTCCGATAGCTCGAGCTCGAGCTTAGGCATCAACCTCGAGGCCTTTTATCGGTCAGTCCGAGGCCCGAATAGCTAACCCCTCGGTTCGATGTTAATTCCATTTTAGTTCGCATTTCATCGTTTATCTTCAAATATCTAGCATCAACTGCTTAACAACTAGCATAAAAATAGATCACGTATTTTTAGAGTTCCGTCAACAAATTTAATTGTTATTACCATTTTCAAGGTAAACAATATCTAATTATTTTTTGCAACTACGATGGTGCATTGACCTAACTCAAGTTTCTGCTTGTCCAACAAGCTAGCTGGTCAACTAAAGTAAATTAATAGAGTAGTTAGGAACAATATTCAATACCTATTGTATAATAGTACGTATTAACTTTAAAATTCAAGCGACAACCGTTCCAACCATTATAATGGGCAACACCAAAGTTTAGGCACTCGGGGGGGCCGGTGTCAGTAATTCGAATAAGGAGATTCAAAATTATATAAGAATGTTATAGTTAAGATTTGAACTTGTTTTTTAAAGTAATTTTTGAGTTTCATTTATCACTAATAAAATCTTTTATTGTGCTAACAGAATTCAGCAGTTTACAAATTATTTTTTTATCTTATTTGCGCAAAGCAATTTTTCGACAAAGGGAATGTAATTGAACCCCTTCGGCTCCCTTTAGCTCAGCCATTGCTGAGGCCTGAGGGCATGGATCATGCATTAAATTAAAATGAAATAATCTTTGAGTTTTATACAATTTTCCGTGCAGTCTCCTACTATGACCTAATTTAGTTTTAGCGGAGTTCAGTTAATTATATTCGTTCTGACATAAGACATTAATTTAATATTCAAAGATAAAAGTTATACATATTGGAAAATACTATATTACAGTTTCTGTGAGAAGAAGCTCTGAACGGGGTGCTTGTTGAAGCAGCTCAACGAGATAGTGAGTTTATTTGTGCTATACCTCGTCATATGGAGCAATTGATCTCAAATTAACCCAATGTTTGTTGGTTTTATTAATAATGTTTATTCTAATTTATAGAAGAGCCTTGGAAGCAGTTGGCCGTTGTCTTGCCAGCTTGCCGACCAAGGCCTTCTTTCGGTATTTCATGATTTTTGTGCATCTATATTGTTGTACTTATTTGTTCTGTACGTGTACCTTTCGACATTGTAACAACACTGTTTTTGTTCAATTCTAGACACACGTGAAAATCTGGCGGAACAAGTGGGCCCCAATTGCATTTCCTTCTAACACATACGGCTTGCAGCCATTCACAAGGTACACATCTGACCTGTGGGACCTACTTAGTAATAGCCAAATTCTTAATTTAATCTAACCCTTTTCTTCAATCTGTTTTTTCACCGAATAAAATATCATGCCACTTCTTTTCTTCTAAATTTTATAGCTCATGTGCTTTATGATTTTATAAAATAGCATATATTTGTTTTAGTATTAATAGGAAAAAACATCAACCTTCCGTTAATAATCAATACCAACTTTAATACTCAAACGGGGGTAAACTGAATAATTCAAAACAACTTTATCCTTAATTTTCATATTCTTTATCTATTCCAACTTAAAAATATAATGGAAATGAAAAAGACGTTGTACTCCATATGTCCCAAAAACGATGATACTTTTAAATTTTTAGAGTCAAACTTCTTAACTTTGACCATGAATTCAGAATAAAATATTTAAATTTTTTAAAATAAAAACTATATATTTAAAAATTACGTAAAAGTACTAACAATTCAAAATATTTAAAAGGTGTAAATTAAGAATATATTAATTTTTTATATATTTCAAAGTTACATATGTTGTCTAATAAATGATATAACAATCATTTGTCTATGCGTAGTTGTATTTACTAAGAGAGATAAATAATAATTCTGTCAAATAACCTTATTATTAATGTTATTAATTGAATTTCTACGCGAGTGCAAAAGTTTAAGGAGAAGAATTAATCTAAATATTCGCTAACCAATTCGCTTAAACAAAAAAAAATCAGGAATTAATAACGTATGCATAATTCATGTACAATACATATAATGATGTATTGTAAATCAAGCAGAAGAAGTAATTAGTGAATCGACCATCTATTTGTGTAAAAATCCTACCGTTCAAAGACATTTTAGATCAAAAGTAGTGCAACACAATTTATTGGGTCCGTGCTAGCACGGTCCATCGGCATCTAGTATTAGAATATACGTGTAATTTTAGGAGAGAATATATGTGGAATAAGAAATGCATATAAGTAATAGAGGATTAATTATTTAAAGACAAAAATAACCTTTTAAAGTAAGTAATATAAGTATAATAATTCCTTTGGTCTTAAAAAAAAGAACAGTTTGGTGCACTAAGCTCTTGTAATGCGCGAAATTGGTGAAAGGACCAGACCACAAAGATCTATTATACGCAATCTTACCGATGCCGGCTCTAATGCCCCGTCTAATAAGGTGTATGTCTTAGGCCCCCAAATTTGGGGGGCCACATTTTTTAGAAATAATTGGTATATAATTATTTAAATAAAATAAAATTTAGAGTTTTTAGTACAAAGTTAGACTTTTTCATATAAAATTAAAGAAATTTTTCTAGATATATAAATAAAGTAACTGTTTAGCTTACTTAAAATGGATAGTATGAAAATATTTTCTAATGTACGAATTGAAATTGATTTGACAAGAAAAAATAGCACAAATAGACGATACTATATACTTGTCAATTTTATCGGTGAAATAGAGAGATTGAAGAGAGGACACGAACAGAAGAACCATTATCACACATGATCTCCTTTGGTATACCGAACCGGCATATGATATTCCGCCAAATAAAATCTTTGACTTCCTTTTCTCGCACCTGTTTAAATGCTCCTGCCTCCACCCATTTAGTAAAATAATCAGTGAGTACGAACAGAAAATTTACCTGTCCTTTTCCTTGTGGTAGTGGACCCACAATATCCATTCCCCATTTCATAAATGGCCATGGCGCAATGACCGGATGTAACAACTCTGCAGGTCTATGCATATTGTTACCGTACCTTTGACATTTATCACATTTGACTACGAAACTTTCTGCTTCTTCTTCCATTTTAGGCCAGTAATAACCTGCCCTAATTAAGGTTCTTACCAATGACCTTCCTCCTGCGTGATTCCCACAATGTCCCTCGTGTATTTCTTTCATTACATACTCCGTTTGCGAAGGTCCGGGGCATCTTACTAAAGGACCACTGAACATTTTACGATATAAATAGCCTTGCTTTAAGCAGTACCGAGTAGCCTTCTTTCGAAGCACATGAGCTTTTTTCTTATCATCAGGGACGGTACCATACTGCAAAAAAGCAACAATCTCGTTCCTCCAATCCCAAGCTAAATTATTAAAATTTACCTCATTCTTATCAGGATCGAGAACTGAATGAAATAAATGTATAATTGAGGCGTTTGCATCGCTTACCACATCAGCTGCAGATGCGAGATTAGCTAGGGCGTCCGCTTCAACATTTTCATCCCTTGGTATTTGTATAACTTTTCAAGTTTGAAATTGGTTTATCAATTCTCGTACCTTTTCTAAGTATTGTTGCATCCTTGCTTCCCTAGCTGTATAAGTCCCCATCATTTGATTAACCACGAGTTGCGAATCACTCTTGATTATAATCTGATTTATGCCAAGCTCTCGTATCAATTCTAGACCTGCAATCACAGCCTCATACTTCGCTTCATTGTTAGTTATGGATTGACATTTAATAGCTTGTCGAATGGTTTCACCCGTAGGTGGTACCAAGACAATCCCTAAACCTGCACCTTTTACATTAGATGAGCCATCAGTGAATAAAGTCCAAGTTCCGGGGTTAGCTTCATTGAATACCTGTAATTCTTTTTCTGCTTCTAATTGCATCCCCTAGCTAAAATCAACCACGAAATCAGCTAACACTTGTGATTTTATAGCAGTTCTAGGTTGGTATGTGATTTCGTATTCACTTAACTATATTTCCCACTTAGCTAACCTAACTGATAACTCATGCTTATGTAATATATTACGTAAAGCGTAGGCAGTTACTACAGCGATAGGATGACACTGAAAGTAAGGTCTTAACTTTCTAGATGTCATGATTAATGAAAGTGCAAGTTTTTATAACTGAGGATACCGCGTCTCTGCATCTAACAAAGATTTACTAACATAATAGATAGGGGATTGTTTACCTTGTTCTTCTCGGACCAAAACAGCGCTTACCGCAACTTCCGAAACAGCAAGGTAAATGAGTAGTCTTTCCCCAGCCTTTGGTTTTGCCAGCAAAGGTGGATTTGATCAGTACGTTTCAAATTCCTGAGTGCCTGTTGACATTCCTCATTCCATTCAAAATGATCCTGCTTCTTAAGGGCTGAGAAGAATTTAAAACACTTCTCTGATAATTTAGAAATGAATCTTCCTAAGGCTGCAATTCTCCCTGTTAATCTTTGAACTTCTTTCTTGTTTGAAAGTATATCAGGGATTTCTTCAATGGCCTTAATCTGTGCAGGATTCACTTCAATACCACGGTTAGAAACAAGAAAACCCAAAAACTTACCTGATGCAACGCCAAATGCACATTTTTCGGGATTTAACTTCATATTAAATTTGCACAAAATTGAAAATGTGTTAGATAAGTATGATATGTGATCTTTTGAATACTGAGTTTTAACAAGTATATCATCTATATATACCTCCATAGTCTTTCCTAAATGCTCTTGAAACATTTTGGTAACTAACCTCTGATACGTTGCACCAACATTCTTTAGACCAAAGGGCATTACTTTATAACAGTAAGTTCCCCTGTCTATTATGAATAAAGTTTTTTCTTCATCTCCCGGATCTATTTTAATCTGATTATAACCTAAATATGCATCTAAAAAACTTAATAGCTCGGGACCTGCAGTTGCATCAATCAATTGATCTATGTGTGGTAGTGGAAAAGAATCTTTAGGGCAGGCTTTATTAAGATCTGTGTAATCTACACAAACCCGCCACTTACCATTCTTCTTTGGAACTACAATAGTGTTAGCTAACCAGTTAGGATACTTTACCTAATGAATGGAACCAATTTTTAGCAATTTTTGGACTTCTTCTTGAATCACCTGATTCTTGAAAGTTCCTTGCTTTCTTTCTTTTGCTTGACAGGAGGGTATGATGGATCTTCATTTAGTTTATGAGTCATCACCTCCGGTGGTATTCCTGTCATGTCAGAGTGGGACCAAGCAAAGCAGTCCACGTTAGTTTTCAAAAATCCAATTAACTCACCTCTCATACCTTGGCTAAGATTGGCTCTAACATAGACTTTTTTATTAGGCCATTGAGTAAATAGCACGATAGACTTTAATTCCTCTATTGTTGTTTTGACATTCATTCTCTTCTGGTTTTTGAATGGTATTAGGCCTTGAGTCTACATCTGTTTGCCCTTGTTCAATTGAGGTTCGTGTTGTGGTGTCCTCAACTGCCTTCTGTGATTGCTATTTACCTTCATTTCTCGTGATTGTATCTGCAACAGAGTTGATAGCCCTGGCTGTATGTTGATCTCCACGAATTTGACAGATTCCCAATGGCGATGGAAATTTAATAGCTTGATGTAAGGTGAAGGAACAACATCCGTATCGTGGATCCATGGTCTCCCAAGAATCATGTTGTAAGCTATCTCCATATCTACTACCTGGAACTTTGTATCTTTGACGACTCCTTCAGCGAGTGTGGTGAGTGTTACATCTCCTTTCGTGAGGACACTAGAATTATCAAATCCAGATAGAGTATGCGCCTTTGGTATCACTTTATCTTCAGCTTGTATCTCACGTAATACTCTTAGCAAAATAATGTTCACGGAACTACCTGGATCAATCAAAACTCATTTCACATTAGTATCATGTACAATTAAAGATATTACCAATGCATCGTTATGAGGGGTTAATACGCCATCTGCATCTGTGTCATTGAATGTAATGTTGTCTTCCTCTAAAACATGCCACACTCGTTTCCCTTGGGTAATTGTTACTTTGGAAATTTTGTTAGCTGTAGTATATGATATACCATTGACATCTTCACCCCCACTTATAATGTTGACAGTTCTTTTGGGAGAAGGTGGTTTTGGAGGCTCCTGCCTGTTCTTCATGTAAGCTTGCTTTCCTTTCTCACTGAACAACTCAGTAAGATATCCTTATTTTAATAAATGATCAACTTCACTTTGTAAAAATCTGTAATCTGTTGTTTTATATCCGTGGTCATTATGAAACTCGCACCAATGGCCAGGGTAGCGCCTGTTTGGATTCGATCTCCTTTCCTTTGGCCATCGAACCTTATCTCTCATGTTTCTCAAAATAGCTACGAGCTCGGAGATGCTGACGTTGAAGTTGTAACTACAGAATCTCGCTTTTAAATTTCTATTATCATCTCGTGACTCATAGTTGTTTCGCTCGTTCCTGAATCTTGACGAAGAACCTGATTCTCTGTTTCTTGATCTGTGATCGTACCTTTGATTATCCTGCTTTGACCGTGAGTCCTTTCCCGCAGGTCCCATGTAAGGCTCGTACCTATTTTTACCGGATCTTTTTTTGGTCTCCGCATATCTCGAACTTACCTTTTCTTCTTTTTGAAATCGTGGAACAGTATCTTCCTCAATCCTCAGCTTCGTGCTATACCTGTTATAAACATCATTCCACGTTGTAGATGGGAATTCTCGAAGGCTTTCCTTGAGTCTCCTCGTAGCTTCCGAGCTTTTTTCATTCAAAATAATTGTGAAAGCTATAGCTGCCCAGATGTCAGGTACACGTGGCAATGTCATTCTTTCACGTTGAAATCTGTCCACGAATTCTCTAAGCAGTTCTGAGTCCCCTTGCTTGATTTTGAAAATATCCTCCACTCTTTTCTCTACTTTTTGAGCTCCCGAGTGTGCTTTGATGAAAGAATCTACAAGCTCAGCAAAAGAATTTATAGAATTTTCGGGTAAAAGAGAATACCATGTTAGCGTTCCTTTGGTGAGCGTTTCACCAAATTTTTTGACTAATACTGATTCAATCTCCTGCTTAGTCAAATCATTGCCTTTTACGCCCGTTGTGAATGCAGTCACGTGATCTCGTGGGTCTGTTGTTCCATCATATTTCGGAATATCAGGCATTTTGAACTTTTTGGAATTGGGAGTGGAGCAGCACTTGGCTTCCAGGGTTGTTGCGAATATCTATCCATATCTACCCCTTTGATTATGGGTGGCACCCCGGGTATCTGCTCTATGCGCTCACTTTGCTCCTTGAGCTGTTTCTGCAAGGTTAGTACTAAATTTTGTCAATCAGAATTAATTACATTACCTAGTTCTCTCTACTGTGATTCACTGGGAATTCCACCGCTGCCTGAGTTAACTAGCCCGGAATGAGGGTTTTCCAAAGTGTTATTATTTGGAGTAGGTGTGGGTGTTGCAACAGGTAACTGGTTAACAAGTGCCTCAACAGCTTTGTTGACCTGAGCAACAATTAATTTCTGCAAAGCTTCATCAATAACTTCAACATTTTCATATTGAGCATGCTTGTTTATTTGAGACCCATCAGGAGTACCCTCACGAGATTGCCGTGGAGAGTCTCGTGGAGTAGGAACTTGAGTGTTAATATTCTGTGGATCTCCATGATTTTGTTGATTCTCTTGGTTTCCTTGAGTGTTGTCATTGTTGTTCGACATAATTGATGCAACAAGGAAAGTTAAGTGAAAAGAAAATAGACTATCAGTTTCCCGGTAACGGAACCAATTTGTTTAACCAAAAAATAAAATTTTAGTCAAAGCTAGAATTTAGAAGAACACGGGTTACTGATAATCAAAAGAATGTATAAAAGGAAGTAATTTAGGTAGCAAGAGAGTAATCAAGAGAAAAACAAGTAAACCAAAGTTTATTCCAATAGTCTTTTTTTCACAATTGATCAGATATCTCTCTTTTATAGATATCTTGGAGATATACGTTTTAACAAATCATAATGAGGCTATTATGAGTAATTAAAGACATTGAATGCTACGTTACATAATCATTACATTCAATACAAATTCTCTAACGTATTCCACATTTAATGCCTATTAAATGCCGTATCTGCACTCTTTTCTATTGTAAGATTCATTCCTTTTGATTCTCGGACATAAATAACTTAGATAGGTACGGGCGCTGAGTTATTTGAATAACTGTCTGTGCCTCTTCCTCTGTCATTTGCTCGTATCTGTTGCAACTCGTGCCTCTTGGCTAGTTGTAATTCTTTGACCATTTGACCAGTCTACGTGCCTCTTGGCTAGTTGTAATTCTTTGACCATTTGACCAGTCTACGTGCCTCGACACGTCACCTTTATATTTAAATAAAAAATTTCCCTAATACACCCAAAAAGTCAAAACTTTGTTTTGATCTTCTTGGTGGCGAACACCTACTATATAAGTTATAAGTAAGTGTTTTTGCCAAAATTGTGGAGTATTAGCTTTTGATCAACAGAGTATTACCTCGCATCTGCTTGTTTTAGTAAACTGCAATATTATGTCGGGTCCGGAGTGTTGTGAAAATCCACCAAAGTTGAGCTCAGGCAGCAGTGGAGGAGAAGCAGGTCATGTCCAACAACTTGGAGGCTTCAGCTGTTATATTTCTGGCCCTCCTCATTCCACTCTTGCTCTCCTCCTTGTTTCTGATGTTTTTGGTATATTCTTTTTATTTAGCTTTCAAGATTCTTTTTTTTTTTTGGTTGCTAATTTCAATTTATATATTGTTAATACCACTAATTGGTTAAATACCTGTGATTAATCACCATGAGAGAATTGCATGAGGCTATTAGAAAAGTAGAGAGTTCAAAAGTAGAAGCATGGAATCTCTGGGAAGCAGA
This sequence comes from Nicotiana sylvestris, assembly GCF_000393655.2. NCBI lineage: Eukaryota > Viridiplantae > Streptophyta > Magnoliopsida > Solanales > Solanaceae > Nicotiana > Nicotiana sylvestris. The sequence goes on along the minus strand of NC_091057.1, from coordinate 58,050,147 downwards.
CCATTGAAAGCTTAAAAAAGAATCTTTTTTGGTGTTCTTGTTAATGCCCTGTCATATTTTCCTCTTATATATTTTGGTTGAAATCCACATAGACGAAAAGAATTTTGGGTTCATCTCACATATGGTCACTGACCTTTACCCACTATAACAATAGTAACGTCATAAAACTATTTTTTTTTTTTTTTGGTCATTTTAATGATTGATGGATTGAGAGATGGAGCCGGTTACTTTTTTGACAAATTAAATTAATTGTTTATGATGCTCTAAGTCAAGTTAAAGGAAAACCAAAGACTATCTCACCTTGATTTGTCAAGCTCGGACTCATATGGTCCATTTCCTATCACCAAATAATATTGTGAATATTCTAATTATCGTCTTTTTATTAATATGCAGGATATGAAGCTCCAAAGTTAAGGTGAGGAGTTGCAGGAATTGATATGCATGCAGTCCAGTTCTGAATTCTGTGAATAAGAATCTCTTTTATATGTGATTTAATCCTGGTTTAAGCAAAGTTGTCCTTTCACCCTATCAAATTAGCTTCTCAATTCCTAAAGAAACTTTTAAAAGTCAACGTTAACAATGATGATAAGATATTGAAGTCTTGCTTGACTTAATATTGGAAGTAAATAAATATTTACTTCAAACTGATATGCTTGCTTTCAAAATTTTAGGAAGCTTGCTGACAAAGTTGCAGCAGCTGGCTTCTACGTAGTAGTCCCTGATTTCCTCCGTGGCGATCCACATGTAGCTAATGATGTGAGGCCTTTAGAATTATGGATAAAAGATCATGGACCGGTGAGTTTGTATTTCTAATACTTTTCTATGCAATTTCTAATTCAATGTGTCTGGATATTAGCTGAGGTTTTGAGGCTTGAACTTCATTTTTCAATCCCTTATGTGATTTTCAATAATCCTCTGTCTCTTTATTTTAAATGCATCCTGGAAAAACAGGATATCTTGGTTTTTTGTGCACAGTGCAGTAGCAAAATGGGGCTAGCATTTTGTTTCTGCTGAGTTTTGTATATTTGGCTTGTTCACTTCTGGAGTCAGGTGACCTTTCAAGTTTGCACTTTTATTTAATGTATTCTTGTTACTTTAGGATCAAGGTTTCGAAGATGCAAAACCAGTTATTGAAGCTTTAAAGAGCAAAGGTGTTACTAAAATTGGAGCAGTAGGCTTCTGTTGGGGAGGCAATCTTCTTGATATGGCTACAAGTTTATTTTATCTTCCTTTGGCATGAAATTATCCACATTATCGTTCTAATTTGCTGAATAACTGTATATTAAATTCTTTTCAGCTAAGGTGGTTGTGGAACTAGCAAAATATGCTTATATCCAAGCTGCAGTGCTATTGCATCCTTCATTTGTCGCCGTAGATGATATGCACGGTATGACTTTGTTATTACATCTTCTATACTATTTTCTTCTCATCTTCCTCTTGCTTGTGGATATAGAATTCAGCATACCAATACAATGAGCTCATAACACTGGGAATGTTCAGGCATAATTTTCATATAGGCCTTGATCACCTCTTCAGACATTCGTTTTTTAAGTACAAAATCTTTATCGAGCATCTCTCATTTTTGAGCTGGTTAGTGGGTGGAAACGGATTGGTTTTAAAAAAAATCTGGTTCAATGTCAATATTGTGTTTGTCATAGTAGCTCTTTTACAGTTTACTTGTTAATTCAAAGCAGGATTCATAAATTAACGCAGTATCTGGGGTGAGTTATTAGGTTGTTTCCATTTCAGAAGTCATAAGTTCCTAATTTGTTGTGATGTTCAGCTGTTAAGGTTCCAATCTCAATATTGGGGGCAGAGATTGACAAAAGATCTCCGCCAGAGCTTGTCATGCAATTCGAGATGGCCTTAAATGCTAAGCCCGAGGTAGGAAATTTTAGATGCTAAAGCTTTTCACGAATTGCACTCGTATACATTACTTTAAAGCCTCTCGATTGGTGATCGTAACCTTCTTATGTTGTTTTACGAAAGAACTCATAAGACCTCACCGCTTTATGATCTCTCAGTTGCACTCACATGCTTACTTTGGCTAAAGTTGCCTCTTGTAGTTCTAATTACGTTTGATTTGAAGCACTTTCATTGACTATTCACTTTATTATACTACTATATATAAATATATGACTTGCTTTAACTTAAAACTCAATTCTGCTTCAGTAAGGGGAAAAATAAAAAGACGAAAGAAAAATGGAAAACAGATGCTGATGGACAATTAGGAATCCTTTAATATCCATATAAGAAAGTGAAAATTGACATCCCCATGTTGCAGAATGATAGCTAGACTGCCAACTTGTGAACAAGCTTATGTCGATGCGTCCAAATTTCTGACATTTTGCTATTGAGTGATATGCTTCCTAATTTTATAAGGATATGTTGTCCGTACATGAACCATAGAGGTCCATCCGAAACACAAAGTTTTTTCCTCAGTTTATAGGTGCACATTTTAGAGTGCTACTTTCAACTATCTTGAGAAGTGCTTTGAACCAATGTATGCATTGAAGTAACTTCTTTTAGCTTTGTCATAATACTTGACTAAGCGGTGTATTTAAGCTGTATGACTACATGGTTTATTTACCAACGGTTACTGGTTCCACAGAGGCTTAAAAGATTTAAATTACACTGCTACAGTGTATTATTGCTAAATAGAATGAATGGGACGGTTATGGTGTTTTCATGCAGGTTGATGCATTTGTGAAGATCTTTCCGGGGGTTGCACATGGCTGGTCTGTGAGGTACAAAGACGAAGATGAAGTGGCTGTAAAATCTGCTGAAGAGGCTCACCAAGACATGTTGGGATGGTTTGAAAAGCATCTCAAGTAATACTTGCTTTCACTGTGTATAATGCATGTATTCCTTGTATAATAATAATAATTTGCCAGCCCGTGTACAAAGCATCTCGTATTCCTTGTATGAGTTTGGTTAATACGCTTAGAAGGGTTTTCGCACCAGCAAATTAGTTAAATGATTTCATCAGCATTTTGTCAGGAATGTGGATTCCTTGTATGGATTTCTCAGAAGCACTGATCAATAAACTGATGTATTAAACTCTAATTAGCTCAGTTTTAGAATAATTACTCTAAGTTGGTGGTGGTAGTATTGGGCTAAACATGACTTCAGGTTCCTAAGACAGATCAATACAGTGACCTTTACATTACCAATTACCTTGCTAGGAGGGAATTGTGGTCCTCCAGACATAGCTAGTCCTTTCAGGCAGTGACAAAGGGTAGAGCTGCCAATATGTGCCGACCCAGCCTAACCAGCCCATGTGGGCTTTGGCACTTGATGGACCGGACCAGTCCACCCTCTCAATGGGCCTTAAAATAGTTAGCTCAACCCCGCTTTACATGGCCATGGCCCACCTTTTTCTATACAAGTATTTTTTTCTCAAGTTCCAAAAAATTTAATGAATGACTTTTTCTTTTGCGCATTTCTCGTGAAAAGACATACTGACTACCTCAAAAATGAAAGCACATGAAAGTAAAATTAAATAATCTAACGGGGACATGACAGTTGTAGTAGGCTAGTAGCTATCAAAAATCAATCCAACGAGCAAAAAAACAATTTGGTGAAAGGATCACCACGAAAAGAGAACTATTTTTCTTGACCGCAGCAGAAATAGAAATTTTTTTGAAAATTATAAAATATCCTTGTATCTACAACAAGGGGCAGGCCAATAATATTGTGAAAGAATTCAATTACATATATGTTTGTGTGTATTAACTTATATTTTTATAGAAAAGCAATATACAATAATACCCATTAAATTGATATTCTGAATTAGCCTTTAACTAGAACACAAATTGTAGCCAATAGAGAGAAAGTTCAAATCTTGTAACTCGTTGCAGTCATTTTCTTTTAAATTTTTCTCCATGCGAATCAAATACCGATATAAAGAATTACATGAAAATGAAATATCAAAGTAGTACTTATCACGACTAAAAAGATTTCGTGGTGGCTGTTGAGTGGATTTTCTTCACCACTTAATATGCGTAAAGGTTCCCAAAAAAACAAAAAAATCTCTTCAAGTAAAGAAAAGTTTAATTAAGTAGACAGTCAGATAAAGTTTTAGGAACTAGTCATTAGATAAACATGAGACCAATTACTTTTAGGAACTAATCATTAGATTAACGTGAGAACAAGTAAAGATTTCAAATTAATTATCCTTTACATATAATGAAAGAGCACGCAGCTCAAAAGTGAGTATCCTTTTTTATTTCTAAAAAGAAAACAAAAAGTAAGTGTATCATAATGTTTAAAGACGTGAGGTATAATTAATAATTTATTTTCTTCCTCTTCCAAAAGAAATTCGATTAGGAAAAGAAATAATGTATATAATCCAGCATCTCTGGCAGTACGTGCTGGTGCCATATGAAGATAAAGAATTCCTTTACCAAATAAAATATTAAAGAGAATAATTTCTCTTTTAAAACAGCAACTTGTTTTTCTAATTATATCATCTAATGAAACTCTAATTTTCGAAATATTCCCCCATCGATGTAAAATTTCTCGAGCCTTCTTTTAAACTAATTAAATATTACCACTCGGTTCCAAATAACCCTCTAGAATGTTCAATTTATTTTCTAGATGTAATAAGCACTGGGGTTTAATTCCTAAATGATAAAAGGGTTGCAGAGATTGAGCCTTCAAAAGAAGCTGTAAAATGCCTCTTAAGAACCAAAGTTATAATTGAAAATTAATTTTAGTTTCGTTTCAAATCAATAAACACTTGTTTTAAATTATACATCGTAGTATATTTTATTTTTAATATGATAAATCAAACATCTAAAAGTTAAAAAATATTAAATGACATATATCAATCAATTATACTTTATATTTGCAACATAAAGCAGGAGCATTATAACCTATTTGGAAACCCTTATACATCCGTGCAAGACAAATATACTCAATACACTTTTGAACGTGCAACCCCATTTTTGGTGCTGTGAATTTTGACTTGATCTAACGGCCAACAGAGTCTATAGTTAGGTTTTATCTGCTCCCTTTAACTATATAGTATAACATTTTTTTTTTCTTTATTAAAGACACATTTTTATATTTGTTTTTTTGTTAGGGCTTTTATCGTGTTTTTCTTTTATGGGATTTTTACTTTCCTATACTACATATGAAACTTAATTTATTATCCTTCCTAATTAAATTTTAACTTAATTACATGGGCATATATAATTTATCAATTATATACAATTAGTATTAATGAGTATCCCTTTATATTAGGAATTGAATAGTGAAATATTTATTTCTCATCCCTGCTCTCTCTCTCTCTCTCCCTCTCTCCCTCTCTCTTTCCTTCTCGGTTCTTTCCCCAATTTTCTTCTTTTTATCCTCTCTTTTTTTCCAGGGAATTCATCAATGAATTCCAATTGTTTCAATATAGAGTTTTAACTTAACAATTTCCTTTCATATTGCACAATTGGTGTTCGAATTGAAATTGTCAATTAATAAATTTTGAAGGTGCTTGATTCTCCATCATTGACAGCCATTAAAAAGCTTCAAAGCTTTGAATTCGAATTGGATTTTCAAAAACTATTATTTGTTTGGATTGGGTGTTGTTGCAAGCAAGTGAGAATATTCTGTGGAGTTTATAACTCAATTTTGAGGATGCTCGGTGAAGATTAGATTTGATTTTGGCTGAATTTCAGACTGAAACTCGAAATAGCGGAAGAAGAATATATGATATAAAATATACTTATGAAACTGTATTAAAGTTGTATATAAATTGTATTTAAGTTGTATTATGTTGTAACTATATTTTTTTATTTGAATGTTGTATGAAAATTTAAAAAAAAAAATAGTTGTATAATGTATGAATCAGTATGAAATATGTATTTAAGTTAAAAATACTATCTTTTTACATAAAGTTGTTGATATGTATCAAAATTATTTTAAGAGATGAAGTTTTGATTGGAATTTGAGAGAGGAAGAAGAACACACCACTTACAAAGTATATACAAATCATATATAAAAGACATATTGTATAAAATTTATATGAAAATTATATTTAAGTTGTATGATGTTGTAGATATATTTAACTGGGTAAAAATAATTTATGAAAGTTATTGATAAGTTATAAATAAGTTATATATTACATAATTAGTTGTATGAAATTTATTTTTATTATGTATATTGTTGTAAATATATTAAATTTATACGACATTTATTTTTAAGAAAGAGAAGAAACAGGAAATTGTCCCATTTATTGCTTAAATTTAGTTTTAAGTATTATAGTAGACAAATTTTCAGGCATGGGAGAGCGAATCCGAGTGCGGAACCAAAATATTGTTAATTTTTACTAAAAATACTCAAATAAGTGTAAAAAAAAAAAGTTACCAAAGTATATATAACGCCACTAATAGTGGCGCTATACAGTAACGTTAACTGTACCGTTACTGTATAGCGCCACTATTAGTGGCGTTATACTGACAAACTTACATAGCGCCATTAATAGTGGCGCTATATGTCTTATACCTGAAGACATAGCGCCATTAATAGTGGCGCTATACCCCTTAATACAAATCCCCCATCTTCTTCTTCTTCGTTCCATTTCCGTCTTCCATCTCCCTCTTTTCACTTCTGGTCCCCCCCCCCTCCCCCCACACCACCGATCTGCCCCCATTTTTAAAAAAAAAAATAAAATTTGGGTCCCCCGTCACATAAAAGTTTAATATTTGTGGTCCCACTATCGAGTAGAGCTTCGTGTTATTGTGGATTCACTCTTCCGAAGTCAAAATTTCGATCTATCTACATTTCAAAAATTCTAAATCGAGGTATTTCGATTTATTTTAAGTTGAAACTTTTATAACAATGCATATTACTTGATTTGTATGTGTTCTATTTCGGTTTGTGTTTATTTTTTCCGAAACTAGCATGTTAAATTTTATCCGGATTTAATTTTAGTGTTGTATAAAAATATGTAAATTAGTCTAAAAATGTGTTTGTTAATATCCTCATGTATATTTATGTGTTTTTATGCCGTTTAGTTTAGATTATTTTTTAGCGTAGTAAAATGTATACTTTATTAGCGTAGTAAAACGTAGACCTTTTTAGCGTAGTAAAACGTAGACCCCTTTAGCGTAGTAAAATGTAGAGCCTTGTAGCGTAGTATTGTGTAGTAATTGTTTAATTATCTTATATTCTAGCACGAAACCCATATATATATATATAATTTTTATAATTTAGTTATTAAATAAATATGAATAAAAATTATTAAAAAAATATAAAATTATTAATGATAGTTTGGTAACACTGAGTTTCAGAAAATCTAGCACGAAACTCATATATATATATATATATATATATAATTTTTAAAATTAAGTTATTAAAAAATATGAATAAAAATTATTAAAAAAACATAAAATTATTAATGATAGTTTGGTGCCACTGGGCCTCAGAAAATCTAGCACGAAACCCATAATTATAAATATATATATATATATATATATTTTACAATTTAGTTATTAAATAAATATGAATAAAAATTATTAAAAAAACATAAAATTATTAATGATAGTTTGGTACCACTGAGTTTCAGAAAATCTAGCACGAAACCCATAATTATAAAAATTATATATATATATATATATATATATATATATATATATATATATATATATATATATATATATATATATATAATTTTTACAATTAAGTTATTAAAAAATATGAATAAAAATTATTAAAAAAATATAAGATTATTAATGATAGTTTGGTACCACTGGGCACGAAACCCATAAGTTTATATATAATTTTATACAATTAAGTTGTTAAAAAATATGAATTTAAATTATAAAAAACACACATAAATTTTAATGATAGTTATTAAAAATTATGAATTTTCAGTTGACGACATGGATGCACCTATACATCCCGGCCCTCGGACGTCGGAGCTACTACCCCTACAGCCCCAGCATAGATCCGAGCATATATGGGGGGGAGAGTTGCTTACGCAGACTTTTCGGGGCAGGAGAGTGGATTTATTGTGAGAGTTTTTGAATCCTCCCCGCGTTCTACATCCCCGTGTGGTCCATCACCTGGAGGAGATGGGATTATATAGGATCATTAGCATTGGCGGGATACAGCTCGACTATGCTTTGATCACGGCGTTGATTGAGCGGTGGCGACCGGAGACGCACACTTTCCATCTGCCCATCGGCGAAGCCACCATCACACTCCAGGATGTCGAGATTTTATATGGCCTGTCCACCGATGGCTTGCCAGGTTTACTGCCTGGGAACATGAGATATTTTAACCGGGCTGCATATATGGATATGCTGCACAGGCTCACGGGCTTCAGGTCCGAGGACCCAGATGTAGCAATTGGGAGTAGTCGTATACAATTGGTCTCCATTAGAGACCACTTGGTGCAAATCCACGATACTATCACCGACGACTCAGCGGAGGTGGATGTGGAGCAATATACGAGGCTGTTGTTGCTCCTTCTATTTGGGGGGTCTTGTTCCCGAACACTTCGGGGAACCTAGTGAGCCTTCGTTTTCTGCATCATATTGCGGACTTTGATGATACAGTCAGCTACAGCTTGGGTGGTGCTGTCCTATCTTTTTTGTACAGGCAGATGTGCCGGGCATCCATGGGCACACAGAGAGACGTTTGTGGCTTTCTGCCACTTCTACAGGTGACAACTTATTCAAATAATTTGTCGTTTAGTTCCAATTCTACCTAGTTAGAGTTAATCTTTACGTCAACTTTCTGTTTTAGGTTTGGGTGTGGGAGCGATTTCTGCAACTTCGGCCACCTCTACCACAGCTACCGGCTAATGTACATATTCCTGATCTCCCTCTAGCTTGTAGGTGGGTATTGCGTCGTAGACTTGCACGAGAGTATCATGGCCATCATAATCTCCCCTTCTGTAGGGATGTGTTGGATTTTCTGGAGGATGCACAGGTGAATATCTAACTAAACTTACCAATTAATTTTTAACTAGGTGTTGCGCAAACTAACGGTTTGTGTTATTATTTGATAGTTCATCTGGACGTCGTACAGCGAAGAGCTGATAGGTACCCTGCCAGCGTATTGCACGCACGGTCGCCATATTTGGAGGGCTTCCGCCCCTCTCACGTGCCTCGATATTGTTGAGCATCATGCCTCAGAGCGAGTATTTCGTCAGTTTGGATTTCCGCAGTCTATACCGACTCAGCCTGCATGGGACCCTTTACATTATGAGAGGGATGATAGGATGAGAGTGGACGACACATTTATTGAGTGGCTGACAGCGCAGTTGGGTATTTGGGACAGCCGAGGGGACTTGACCCCAGCTCCGCAACACTTTCCTATCGAAGTTTATATGGCATGGTACCGCACTGTTTCCCGACTTTTTATCGGGAACCCAGTTCATCAGGTAGATGGTCGATACGTCTCATACGCCGGGAGACATGAGGCTCTGGTATGTTTTCTGTTATTATCAATTACTTTAATAGTAATTTCTAGTCAAATACGTAGTTTATATTAAAAACTTTTGTGCAGGCGATTGGATTGCAGACCGTTGTACAAACCTCTCCGCCATCTGCTTGAACGACATACGCACCATGGCTGTGACGGGCAATCCTCTTGCCGACTTTAATAACCCGTTGAAGGATTCTGACACGTTTGTAGTAAGAATTCCCCAGCGTCTGCCACCATCTGCATGCAACGTCCACTTTTCAGGATCATGTCGCATTAACCAACGATATGCTGCATCGTCTTCTTGCCTGATAGAATCCATATGCCTCCGGAATTTATGTTGTTGGTGGTCTGTTGCTGCCATCCACATCAAATCATGTAGATCTTTTTTGGGATGTGCCTTCTTGAAATTGGCCTTAAAGTGCCTCACACAGTAACGGTGGTATGCATAAGGTTCTTGCCAGGCAGGAAGGTTCTCCACAGAACTTAATATACCCCCGTGCCGATCAGATATTAGACAAATACCTGAACGATGTTTGACAACGTGCTCTTTCAAGTGGTTCAAAAACATTGTCCACGTCTCTGTGCTTTCATTTGCACAAATAGCAAAGGCTAGAGGAAATATCTGTCCATTTGCATCCACAGCCACGGCTATCAATAGCTTGATATCGTACTTTCCATAGACATGAGTTCCGTCTATGGATATTACGGGCCGGCAATACGGAAAACCATCAATTGCTGGCTTAAACGCCCAAAACACGTTATTGAATATATATTCTGGTTTACCCGGACTCCGCTCAAGCTTCCATTCAATAACTGTTCCGGGGTTAAAGTGCTGCAGTGCAGCCATGTAGCTAGGCAGATCTGCAAATGACTTATCCCAGTTACCATAGACTATTTCAAACGCTCTTTTGCGCCCAAGATATGCCTTTCTTTTAGTAATTGTGTGGCCATATTTCTGGTAGACTGCTGTAATGCACTCTTTGATTTTATACCTTATGGACGCTTCGATGTGCGGAATAAGTACAAGAGATATCAAGTCAATATCCAAGTTGAAGTGATTCCCGTTGAAAGTGTCCATTTCGCATGTGTGGGTGGGAATGTATTTACCCACTTTCCACATACCTGTTTTCTTCTTCGACGCACGCAACATCCAATTACATGGCCAAAACCACCTGCGGCAAATAGCCTTGTATACCGTCGGACTTGACTCCGATACCTGCATCTCACGACACTCTTTAACATTGTGCATTTTACAAGCCCTGCTTACGCGTGCTTTATCAGGAAAAAGCATCCCCTTTGCAAGCACCGTTGGTCTAGACTCATCCCACATTGTTGTCCGGATTTCATCAAAATCCCGTGTGAGAGCTTCCACATCCGGCACGGCTGGCAAGTTATCAATATAAGGAATCTCCCTTGAATGAAACGGCACTTCAGACTCGTTCACTTTTCGTCTATGGGGGGTTCTCTTCAAATCCGGTCCTTCCTCCTCGTCCTCTTCATCACCATCCTCACGAGCAAATGGTGTCTCATCTCCCGATTCATCGGCATTGTTATCGTAATCGTTGTTCTCTTCCTCACTCTGTTCATCTGCCAGATCCTGATGTAATATGTCGTTTTCGGGCAATTGAGTGAGTACGGGTAGTTCAACTTGCTCGTTTTCACTGCACATTTCAACAAAAATATAAGCTGCTAAATTAATAAATGTTTTATATATGGCTGTAGCTTTTCACTTACAAGTTGTAATATGATGACATTCCATGATGGACGTTTTCAGTTAGGTGATGACTACCGGATGGGTCACTTGTAAAATTCATATCCGGCCGGTACCCCCTATTAAATAAATGAGCGTTAAAATTTATTCAATACGCAAAAATATACATATTAACACAAATGAAAATTGAAGTTTACCACTCTTCTTGTGAATTATGGAAAGCAGGGTATAAATTATTTTCTCGCTGCTCATTCGCCGACGGTGATAAATTTAAATCAAGAAAAATTCTTTCATCTGGAACATGTCCGGCAAAAACTGATCCATAATAACCACCCGATGACTGGGGGTTATCTCTACTACGCACAACCTCATTTTTTGGAACGTCTTCGACCTTCACGTACATCTCCAACATTGTGATTACAAGAAATTTCCGGCATTCGTCCGGAGTCCTCAAGAAATCACTCAAAGTGTCATCATCGTCGATGTTAAACTCTGAGTAAAAAGCAACCCCTTGCGGCGTAACGGAATACGGATATCTTCCAGTTACTTTGAGTATCACTGAACGTTTTCTCACACTCATTTTTTTGCATAACAACGATATCAATGTTTCGTACTCAATTGAAAGTGACAATTTAACATTATACTTAGCAGGTAAACTGTAGCCCACAGAGTTATTCTCCATCACAACCTCACCCCCCAATATAATGATACTTTTATTCTACGTTCTTCAGACATAATGAAAAAATGCTGGAGAATTTAACAACAATAGAAACCAACAAGAGTTAAAAAAAATTTTGAATGAAGTTGGGGCGATTCTACGATGTTTATATAGAAAATGGCTAGCCGGGTAATTTTATTTTTTTTGTATATAGCACCACAAAAAGTGGCTTTATACACATTTAAATTATTGAACCCAGACATTATTGGTGGGGTCAGGGTATAAGACATATAGCGCCACTATTAATGGCGCTATGTAAGTTTGTCAGTATAACGCCACTAATAGTGGCGCTATACAGTAACGGTACAGTTAACGTTATTGTATAGCGCCACTATTAGTGGCGTTATATATACTTTGGTAACTTTTTTTTTTACACTTATTTGAGTATTTTTAGTAAAAATTAACAATATTTTGGTTCCGCACTCAACGAATCCTATTGTTCTTACTTCTTACCCAAATGAGAAAACAGGAAATATTAAACTTGTCCTATTCTGTGTTTTTCCCTATATATTTGCTTCTTTAGGTTAGACATTACTTTCGGTCCCAAATATTTGTTACGGTATTTTTTTCTCTTCACAAATATACCCTTGTTGTTCAAAAATAATCAAAATTAAGTCACTTTTCATGTAAAGATAAATTTGAACAAAGACACTATGCAGAATCCGAAAAATATTCCAGCATAATATACTGGAATTCCAGTATTATATACTGAAGTCCAGCATAATATAGTGGTCCAACATAATATGCTGGAAGTTCATACACAGGTGCTCCAATATACAATATATTATGCTGGAACTTTCTGTGTGTTGGAGTTCCAGCATAATATGTTGGAAGTTCATACACAAGTACACAAATCTCCAATATATTATGTTGGAACTTTCTGTGTTACAGGAAAATAGTAGTTATTTTTCAATGACTTTGCAAACGCTGACTATTTTTTAATTACCAGTCCAAAAACTCGTTAGCTCATGCTATTTTCACTAACTCTAATGGTGGCTCCAAAAGTGAGTATATTTGAAAATGCCCCATATTTGTTTTTTTTAATTTGGTGATCTGTAATTGAGGAATTTGCAGTCGTACCCTATATTTGTGCCACCTTTTAACATGTACCCTGTTTTTAAAAATTATTGATTCGGTAGCCAAGCTGACAAAATATCCGTAATAATATGACAATTACACCCCTGACAAAAAATGTAAAACCTGCATCACACATTAATCCCGTAATCTGCAACCTCATTTGTGAAAAAGGATCTCCTCTCCTCTCAGCAATTTTATCAAAAAAATTAGAAACTTATCCAGATTCATTTTCAGAATCACACTTGCATGAAGTTGTTTCATGTTGAAGCTAAAACTTCATGTTAATGTAGCATGAAGTTGTTTCATGTTGAAGTTAAAACTTCATGCTAATATAACATGAAGTTGGTTCACATTGAAGCTAAAACTTCATGCTAATACATGCTGAAGTTATATATCCTGCAGTCTACAGTTTTTGTCATGAGTTTTATCCGAAACTTCAATCTAAACATGCTGAAGTTATTTAGTTCATTTACTAAAACTTCAGACTAAACATGCTTAAGTTTTTTTAGTTCATTTGCTAAAACTTCAGAATAAACATGCTTAAGTTTTTTAGTTCATTTGCTAAAATTTCAGACTAAACATGCTTAAGTTTTTGTCTTGCATTATGTAATTTTCTAATGAGTTTTTGCTATGCATGCCAAAGTTATTTAGTTCATTTGCTAAAATTCCAGACAAAACACACTAAAGTTATTTTGTTCATTTTCTAAAACTTCAAACAAAACATGTTGAAGTCATTTAATTCATTTGTTAAAACTTCAGACTAAATATGCTTAAGTTTTTAGTTCATTTGCTAAAAATTCAAACTAAACATGCTTAAGTTTTTGTCTTGGAGTATGTAATTTTCCAAAGAGTTTTTGCTAATGCATGTTGAAGTTATTTAGTTCATTTGCTAAAATTTCATACCAAAACATGCTGAAATTTTGGTAACGCAGTCTACAGTTTTGTCCTGAGTTTTATCTGAAACTTCAGTCTAAACAAGCTGAAGTTTTTTAGTTTCTTTGCTAAAATTTCAACCTAAACATGCTTAAATTTTTGTCTTGCAGTTTGTCAATAGTCTTTTATTAAAAGAAGGGCAAAATCGTCTTTTTAAAACGCTTTTAACAAAAAAAAAATACGGATGAAAACGGAAAATAAAACAGGTATAAATTAAAGGGGAGCGACCAAATAGGGCGCCCCGTGCAATTTTTACTCCATCATTGTTATGTCAATCGGCTTAATGGCCCTGCTTTTGTACATTGGGGGTGGAGCTAAACTAAGGGAAACTTACACAAATGTCCCAAATAAATCTCAACTTACCAACTTCTAGCCATTAATCATAGACTTACCAAAACTAGCCAGCAAAAATTGAAAAACCAAATAATAGGGTTCTTTCTCTCAAAGAATCACATGCAAAATCACCTTTCATATTTTTAAGCGTGATTAGCAACACTAGATACAAGACGGAAGGGAAATTTTATGGATGAGGTAGCAAATAAGGTGATGAAATACAAAAAATCTATACAATATTCCAAAAATCTAAACAAAAAAGAAACTTTTTCAATGGGTATAGTTGAAATTTATTGAAAATATATAGATAAGTCAATATACAAAATTTGAGGAAAATTGGAGATGATTCTGGTTTTGTATCAAAATTCGTAATTAAATCGAGTTCAAAAAAGTCTTCTGCGACACATGTATCAAACATGTATAACGCATGTATCTCACACATAAGTATACATGGATATACATGTGATACACAATAGATACAAATATGATACATATGCGATACACAAATGATACACAGTGTGATATACATATCATTTTTTTCATGTTCAGTTTTTACTTAATTTTCAATTCAAAGCACCTCAAAACTTCACCAAATCATCCCATGAGATTCAAGCTCCTTAAGTTGTGCTCAATCTATTCTAATAACACCCACTCAAAACAAAGCAAAAATTTGATTTTTTTTGCTATAAATAGCTAATTGGCTAATATTAATAATATTTTATCAATTGGTCAATTTTTATAATGATCTACATATAAATGGACATAGTTGGTAATTTCCTCCACTCTCAACAAACGCGAATGGACTTTTGGCACAATCGTTATGAGGACGCGGCTGGACAGCTGTCATATTTATCAGACATGGCACGTCAGCAGCACCACTTGGTCAAAACGGGATCCCCTTATTTCCTAGTAATTTATTCTGTTTCAAGCGCGTGAGAAGACCCGCACATTCTAACCTTCACCTCCCATTTCAATATCAAAAAGACTTATCCACTTTGAAACCCCACCCTCTTCCCCCGCCCTCCCAAAAAACACGCAATATCCCGTCCAAATACCAAATGCACATTATAACATAACAGGAGCTCTACAATATATTTAAATTGCAATATGAAGAGTTCACTTTATTGACTAGACTATATTCAAATTTGCATCGATAAATCTTATTGGAAATAAAATGTTTCATGACAAAAACAACTTCATAATCAAGAGTTTAAGGATCACAAGTACTTACTACTCCCCCGTCACAATCCTTGTTGGTGATTGTTGTTTATATTTGTTGACTTAACAGTATACTTGAAAATTGGAATATAAAATGACTTTGAATATTAAAAATTGTAAAAGTTGTATTGCAGTGCCATATATCAGTAGAATAGTATCAATTCCAACAGAGAGTATCTCATTTTCCTTTAAAGAAAAACCCTAAAGTTCCAATTGATTAGCTACTTTGAAAGGTTCTTTTGGAATAAGGAAAATTATATATTTTTCAACTAAAACATCTCTCGGGAATGAATTTCTTTTATTGAATTCTTTGAACAACTAAAACATTTTCCTTTTTTTATGACGAATATTGTGCTATTTCATACAAGGGCTGAAATTCCAACATGGGATACGACGAATTCCAGGTAGAAACAACCTGGTCCTAAGAATTTTGGGTGATGACGGGTGTATATAGGTCGGGTTGATTCGAATTTTATAATTATCAAATCAAATCAATTATATCGGGTTATTAAATTTAAAGATCAAACCAAACCAATAAAACTCGAGTTTTTCACTCTCGGGTTTTTGGGTTTTTCGGATTTTTTCCCGGTAAAATCTTCGTAGAACAAAACATATAAATTGTGTTCAAAATCTTTCTTTAATCCTAGTAAGATACAACTATATAAAGTATTTTCCAAGAAAATAATGCAAAATATGAGATGTGTCATGGCATTATCCTAAAATATTCAACAATAAAGACAATATAATTATGTAATATAAATATTGCTAATTAAAAGGCCATAATAAAAATAAACATAAACTAAAAGTACTAAGTCATGCTAATTAAAATAAGTAGATTAATAAGAGAGTATTAATTACATGACTAAACACTAAAGAAAAAATAAAAATAGGTTATGCATTTTTATCTAAATTATTGCAAAACAAAAAATAGATATTCAATACATTCTATGTTCGTGGTATTGAATTTAATGTATTTTCTTAGCATTAGTATTGATTTGATTTTGGTATGGGCTTTTGTTAGCATTAAGGAATTTTTATATTCCTATACACTATATGAAACTATATTACCCTCCCTACTCAAGTTTTACTATAATTACATATTATATACCCAATTACCATTTATGTACATTTTAAGGGAATTAATGATAATAATTAGTGTCCTAAAATCACTCTAACGTATCTTCCACTCCTCCCACGTTTCTCTCTCCACATCCCCGCTCCCTCGCCCACGTATCTTGCATAAGAGAACAGCAATTCCACCACTGACAACTATTAAAAAACTTTGAAGTTTTGAATTCGAATTTGGGTTTTCAAAAAATATTATTTGTTTGAATTGGGTGTTGTTGCAAAGAATTGAGAATTCTCTTTACGTCTCTCTCTATTTCTCAATCCCTAATTTCAGTAATGTAAAGCAAAGGAAAAGAGAGCAGCAATTCCACCATTGACAACCATTAAAAAGCTTTGAAGCTTTGAATTATATAATATAAATATTGCTAATAGTTGTACAAAATTTATTTTTACTATGTATAAATCAGATACAAAATATACAAAAGATATTTTGTTTAAATTTTGTATAAAATTTGTATTTAAGTTGTATGTTATTGTAGTTGTATTTAACTGGGTAAAAATAATGTGTGAAAGCAGTAGATAATCTATTTTCTACTGTATTTAACTGCAGTAGATAAGCAGTAGTCCAGTCTGCATCTGTTGAACTGCCAATTAGTTAGTTAATCTATTTTCTTTGTGTTCTGATTGGTCATTATCCTTTCATCACCAGTCTTGAAAAAGAGGAAAGGGATGTGAGGAGGTTACTTGTAACCTTAACATATTTTTCTGATTACATTCAGTTTTTAATGTATCAATGTGCAAATTCTTGGTTCTTTAATAGTTCCCCGGATAAATAGCGTGTTTTATGAAATAGCTTTTCTTTGTAGTTCTCATTAGAAAAAAAACACTGTTTTCCAAAATTGAATCTCAAAATATATAACTCGTTCAACGATCGCCAACGTGTCAAGTAACTGCAATGCTAAAAGGAAATGAACCGGTGGAAATTTTATTACGGAACAACATTTTGTATTTTTCAAAAGATATTAAAATTGAAGAAGAGAGAAAAAAAAAAGGAAAAGAGTGTAACTAATTCTCTTGATTGAAGGCACAAATAAGGATTTGGGGGCATTTTATGGTGGATTGTATATATTTTGTAAACAAAACTTGTTTATGTTGGGTAATTAGTTAAACATGGACATTTAGGGTAATAAAGTTTCAAATAGTGTATAGGAATGAAAAAAATTCCTATATTTAATTTACTAATGTTAATGGCTATAAAACTTATCGGAACATTCAAAAGTTCTAAGTCCAACATTGAAATAATACCTTAAAAGATAAAATTATGAATTTTTTAAGAAATATTTATAAATTATATCATAATAAGTATATTTATATATTAAATATATCTAAAATTTCTATATATGTAATGTCGGGTTGATTTGGTTTCGGTTTGACTTTCTTTAGCTATAACCAAACCAAACCAGTTATGGTCGGATTGTTTTTTCAACATCAAACCATAGTCGGATTTTTTTCCTCGGTATGACTCGAATTATTGGGTTGGTGCGGTTTGTCAGTTTCCTTTGTACACCCTAGGTGATGTTAACTAAAACCTAAAACCGTTGCCAACTACTAAGGACTTTACACCATTTATTGTAATAAAATAAACATAAAATGACTTAAATCTGACCCCACCCAAAAATTAAAGCACTTAACATCAATATCTATGTAATATATATGTTATAGAATAGAGCACAATAAAACAATATAATAATGGAAATAAGATAAAGAGGAGGAGAATATAAATGTTCTTTATATTCAAGTGTGTGTTGTTCAATAGGTGAAGATCACCCTTTTATAGGATATGTAAAAACAACTTGATAGTAGTTACAACTCTTAAGAGAACTAAGTACGTGCGTAACTAAAATGATTCATTGAATTGGGAAGTGTAAAAGAGTTAATGGAAAGCGTAGAAGAGTCAAATGGACATTCATATTAATTCATTGAATCCATAACACTTCTAGTTGGATTTTCATTTAAAAGATAATGTGCCTCGTTAAAATTCTACTGAGAAAAATCGATAGAAAAAGTCTAGTGCATGAAAAATACATTTTGTAATACGCATTGAGTGTTGTCTCATTAAAAAATTTACTAGAAAAACCTTATACACATGGTAAGTTTTGCATCAGTGATTTATGTTACTCCGAAATTTACCCGAGGTTCACCACTGTACGGCGCAGTCAAGCCCATCCTTGACTTCAGCCTTCCCAACACTTAGCCAAATTTTGAGCAAGTTTGTACTTGATTCAATTTCAGGCAGCAAAATAAAGAGAACGCAATCAAATACGGAGAAATCCGAACCTTTGTATTAATTCGAAAACTTACAAAGGAAACCCTCACTTGACTATGATCACAAATCGATCACAGCCCACTTTGACAAAGAATATAAGTCGTTCTTTAGCCAACAATAAGACTTGCCCAATGCCTAGCCTTAGTCCCTTTGAAACACTTAGAAACTCTCATGTTTCACTATTGTTTCCCTTTTGAATTTCACACAAAATCCCCACATAAATCTGACTAAGTCCAAAGGTACCTATTTATAGCACATAGGCAGCCTTTGGCACTTGACAACACATTGACACTTGTTGTCTACAGCTTTTGCCACTTGGCGGGCTAATGCTAAATTTGTTCCTATCTTGTAGTTGACATCCCCAACTATATAGGCCATGATCTATACGAAATGATAGTGGATACAAGCATAAAATATTCATGGGTACAAGTAGTTACAAAAAGGTAATAACACACTACTTTGGCATGTGCACTGCATGTGCGTTTTTGTTGGCCAGCGCAAGACTAGCATTGCGCCCAGTCTTGGATCCTTTTGAAACTACTCCGCACCAATGCCTTGCCCGCAACCCGCCACTCATGACTTTGCCGCACACGCCCGACGCCATTGTCGTCTGCACATGTCTTGCTCGAGTTTCTGCCTTGTTCATGTCAACGCTTGTTTTACCCATGCCAATGCTTGTATTTTGCTTCACATAGTCGTGCCTTATCTACTGAAAGCCTTTCTCATCATCCCGCACTTTGCATTGCCACAACCCAAAGTGTCTCTGCCATTGACTTTGGTGCGCATGCCATGCCATGCTGCCCCAACTTGCCTACACTGCCTTATCAAACATTTGCCAAGCATGTCTTGCCTGTCCCAAGGCCAATACTTGCCCGCAACAGCCCCTTGTTTGCATGATCGTTTTGCCCGCACATAGGCCAATGGCAAGGCCATCACGCGCAATCCTTGCCACAGTTGCGCCACACCCGATGTCAATGAGTCAGACCCCTAACAGTAAGCATCACATGTTTTACATGAAAGATTATTTTCACTTGTTACAATCTCCCTTGCTTCAATCGTAACTGCAAAAATTTATACAGAAAAATTATTCAACATTTGGAGAATATTTGGTTGAAATCGAATATCTAAAGAAGCTGAAAAAATATACTGGATCGATTATACGTATTTTGATATTTATTTCACTTTAAAAAAAAAGTTAAAGATTTATAAGTGAGTCATTATTTCACTTGAAATATTCATCAGGCATATTTTTGAATATGTCATCACTGAAGTACTGAACTCTACTATTTCCAAATATTGATGTCCAAATTAATATTTGAAAATGCTGATTTTTGATGGTTTTAGAAGGCAGGAATGAATTTGAAAACCGACATATTGGTAGCAAATGTAGGAATAAGGTTAAAATATGGGATTAAACAAATTGGTATTGTGTCATGTTATGTAATTAAGACTAGGAGAAGTAGTATTTTTTGTTTTGAAGTCAAAAAGATTCCACGCTTTTATGTATGCTCATAGAAGCCATGTTAGGCACATGCAACTGACCAGCTGTGTGATGCTTATTCCCGACCATGCATTCTCATCAATCTTCTTCATATACTTCTGTTTATAATTGACATTTTGATGGATATAATTAATGCTGTTGCAAATTTTTACTATTAAGAAATCTTTGGTGCCTTTTTTTTTAAAGATAAATCTTTAAAAAGAGTAGCTTAGTGCACGAAGTATTCTACGTTCACGTACGGTTCGGAGAAGAGTCTCACCCTAAGAGAAGTGTTATATAAGTTGTACAATCATTAATGACTAATTCCACTGCTGAAATAATTCCTTACCACTACTAAAGTATTTCTTAATGCGAGTAACTTAGGTTAATAATCACGTATTAATTTTCTATTTCAAAAGAAAGTCATATAATTTTGATGAAAAAAGTCATAATTGTGTTGCCTATGAAATTTATCCTAATATATAGAGGTAAGTTGTAAAGAACATGAGAAATTAAACAATTACATTGATTTGGGTGTAGTTAAATTAATTAAGGGTAGGGGTGTACATGGACCGGGTTGGTTCTGTTTTTATCAAAATCAAACCAATTGGTTCGGTTTTTCGGGGTTTTCGGGTTTTTTTGTTACATGAATATTATTTCAATTTTATTTTGTTAAATTTATAGATAAAGCTTTGATAAGTAAATATATGTTTAGTAAAAATAGAAAAAATTGACAAACATATGATCTATTAAAATATTCTAATGGTAGAATTTTTTTAGTAACACATGACACTACTAGAATTCCGAAAAAAAGCGACCAAACTTTAGCGACCAAAGTTGGTCTGCCGCAAAAAGCGACCAAAGTTGGTCGCCAAACTAGCGAAAACAATAAAATAAATATTTGAAATAAATCTGCGACCAAGGTTGGTCGCTAATTTAGTCAAACTGTTGACTGGACTGGTCAGACTTGCTTGGTCAAAGGTATACTGAGATTAGCGACCAATGTTGGTCGCTAAAGTGGGACCCACCTACAAAATTTTAATAATTATATTATTATTTTAAAAAAATTATAAAATATAAATATATATAATTTAAAATTGGCGACCAACGTTGGTCGCTAATTAAACGGTCAGCAGATAGCGACCAACTTTGGTCGCTAAAATGGGACCCAGTTATAAAATTTTAATAAATATATTTTTATTTAAAAAAAATTATAAAATATAAATAAATATAATTCAAACTTAGCGACCAAAGTTGGTCGCTTAATGGAATAGAGACCAACTTTGGTCGCTAATCTGGGACTCAGTTCTAACATTTAACAATTATATTATTAATTTAAATATTATATAAATATAAATAAATCTGATTTAAATTTAGCGACCAACTTTGGTCGCTAAATTAAATTCATGTATAATTAGCGACCAAAGTTGGTCTCTATTCAGGTCAACAATGGTCAAAATTAAAAGTCACTTTTGTATTTACTATCTAAATAAGATAAATGTAAGCCGGTAATACTTTTGTAATACAAGGGATGAATAGTACTATACTAAGTATATATATATATAATATATATACTTACACTATACTAAGTATGAGTGCATTAGCTAATATTATATCGAATATAGCTTATATATACATATAATATATATACTTACACTATACTAAGTATAAGCGCATTAGCTAATATTATATCGAATATAGCTTATATATATATATACTTACACTATACTAAGTATAAGTGCATTAGCTAATATTATATCGAATATAGCTTATATATATATATATATATATATATATATATATATATATATATATATATATACTTACACTATACTATGCACTAAGTATCAGTGCATTAGCTAATATTATGTCGAATATAGCTTATATATATAATATATATACTTACACTATACTAAGTATAAGTGCATTAGCTAATATTATATGGAATATAGCTTATATATATATATATATATATATATACTTACACTATACTAAGTATAAGTACATTAGCTAATATTATATCGAATATAGCTTTTATATATATATATATATATATATATAAAAGCTATATTCGATATGTATATAGTAGAAATTTAGGATTTTAATTCAATTTAAGCTATATATATATATATATAGCTTATAAAAAAAAAAAAGTAAATTCATTTTTTTTTGTAAAATAGCGACCAACTTTGGTCGCTATTTTGGTCAAACAGTCAAATATAGCGACCAACTTTGGTCGCTATTTTGGTCAAACAGTTAATACTTATATAGCTACCAAAAATAGCGACCAAAGTTGGTCGCTATTTTTAAATCCAGGAGTAAAAATCAGGTTTCCCCTCCCAATCTCTTATTTTCTCCCCAAATTTTCTCAAACTCTCTCTCAACATATTCTCCCCCCTTCTCTATTTCTCTTACACAAATCAATCCCCCCCACCCCTTGCCACCACTGTGACCGCGCGCCACCACGCCCGAGCCGCTGCTAAACCTGTCACCGGAGCCGTTGTCCGCCGCCACCACTGTCGCCGGAGCTGTTGTCCCCCACCCCTTGCCACCACTGCTTTTTTAATCCTCCTTTTAATCTACCAAGGTTAGTAATCTACTTTATTAGCTTTTAAATTTTTAATTTTTGGTATATAATTTTATGTAATTTTTTAGAGTTTTTGTCTATTTAGTATTAGGGTTTTTGGTTTGAACTACATTAGATTTATGAACTTAAGGTAGAAATTATAATCTTTTAGTTCTTGTATTAATTTATATTGAGTTCAATTGGGAAAAGAAACAATTCATTGTCTTAGAAGAGGAGCAATACCTAAATAAAAGTACCTAAATTCATGCTTTAAACTATGCATTATACATTTATAAGATAAGAAAAAAGAATTAAAGGGAGGAGTTTATTAATGTATTAATTATGAACTTAAGGTCATATTGGAATTTTAGGATATGAATTGGACTTTTAGTTAACTAAAAAAAGATTAGGATATGAATTAACTAATTTAATTTGTTCTTGCTTTATTTATATAGATGGAACATCGTACTTGGATGTACAATAGGAATTATCCTAATCGGCGGGGATTGCGGGAGGATTTTGTAGAAGGGGTTGATGACTTTATTAGACATGCAATGTCACTTCCGTCATACATAAATGAAGGAGTAATTAGGTGCCCTTGTGTTAGCTGCGACTGTATGAAGTTTGGAAAATCGGAGGAAGGTAAGGTTCATCTTTATAGTAAGGGGTTTATAGCGAATTACTTTGTGTGGACTAATCATGGAGAGATCGATGGTAGCCATGGGATATTTCATAACATGGTTGTTGGTGAAAGTAGTAGGTCGGTGGAGAATACAAATCGTGATTCCAGAATTCATGATATGGTTGCGGATGCTTTTGGAATGCACTTAGGGGGTGAGCCCAATGAAAATGTTGAACAAACTCCTAATGATGAAGCAAAATATTTTTATGAACAGTTAGAGGAAGCTAGTCCTCCACTACGTAAAGGAAGTCCGCACTCTGAGTTGTCTGTTGCAGTTAGATTACTAAGTATCAAATCTGATTGGAATATTTCTCAAGGAGCCATGGACTCTGTCATTGACCATATGCGTGAACTAGTTGACTCCGATATCGAATTACCTGGTGATTTCTATAAGGCAAAGATATTAGTTTCTAAGTTAGGACTTTCGTCAGTGAGAATTGATTGTTGTGAAGATGGTTGCATGTTATATTATAAAGATGATGCAAATTTAAGCAGTTGTAAATTTTGCAAAAAGCCTCGTTTCAAGAGGCTTTCCAGCAGGAAGATGGTCGCTATCAAGGCGATGCATTATTTACCTCTTATACCTAGGCTAAAGAGGTTATATTCGTAGATGAGTTACTGCTCCTCATATGAGATGTCACTTTGAAAATAGAAAACCACCTGATGTTATGTGTCATCCTTCAGATGGAGAAGCTTGGAAGCACTTTGATAGGACATATCCAGATTTTGCTAGTGAACCAAGGGACATTCGGTTAGGTTTGTGTGTGGATGACTTCACGCCTTTTTCAAGGAGACTCATATTGTAAAGAAGAAGAAAGAGACAGATCAAGAAAGGTGGGTCAAGGGCCGAGTCTCGACTGTACATGTAAGTTTTTACTTTTCATTAAGTATTTTGATTTACTTTTATATGAATTTTGAAATACTAATTCAATGTAATTTTTCTTATAGGGTCGCTTCACAGCTGAAGTGGAGGAATTCATACGCAGTCAGGAACCTAGTGAGTCGGGCGACCCAATCCAACCTTCGGACGAGGATGCTGAAAGAATCTAGATGCAGGCTGCTGGGGGTCCAAAATGGGAGAAGGTATACAGGCTTCCTACTAAGAAATTCCATCGCTATAAGTGTGGAATGCAAGGAATAGGGACTTTCTCGCAAGCCGAGCAACTTGATGGGGAGAGCCTCTCCTCTATGCGGGAGACTGTGACAAAGCTCACATCCGAGCTAGAAGTCGCCAAGGAGAGATAAAAGATTAGAGATGCTCAGTACATTGGCATGCAAGAGCAGATCAAATCTCTCCTAGCTTTTGGCAGTTTTCCTATTCCCCGGTCTCGTGACTCATCGCCAGAGGCTCGTCTTCCCCGTGCTCATTCCTCCCGTATTCCCCGTGATTGTTCTTCCCATCCTAGACAAGTACACCCTTCTGGATACCGTCTTGGTGAAAGTTCATCAGATGGTGATGATAATGATGTACAAAACAACCTTTGACTTTTATACACTTTCAACTAGACAAATACAATCGGTTTTCGAATGGACTTGTAATAACAATTAACTTAGTTTGGTTAGCTTAATGTGTTACTTCCATTGAACTTTATAGTTTGTTAGTTTTAATGTTGTTGTTGTTGTTGTTGGCATAAAATGCCTATTTAGAATTTTTGGTAAGCTGGCAAGTGGTGTAGCTGCCAATACAGGCATTTTCTGCCAAAAATATACCAAGAAAAACGACCAACTTTGGTCGCAAGTTGGTCGCTTTTCCCTGGAAAAAAAACAAATTTCTGGTAAATGGCGAGCGACCAAAGTTGGTCGCTATTCCATTTTAAAAAAAAAATAATTTCTGGAAATATAGCGACCAACGTTGGTCGCCTACAATTAAAAAATAATTAATTCTTGCATTTTGCGACCAACTTTGGTCGCTTATTATAGAAAAAAATTAATATTAAAGCGACCAACTTTGGTCTCTAATATCCAGATTTTAAAAAATAATATTTTCTTTTTAGACCAAAGTTGGTCGCATTTTTTTGATTAATAATAAATAAAAAACGTAATTTACCTGTGGAGACCAACTTTGGTCGCCAAATTTATATTATTAAAATAATAAGGCGACCAAAGTTGGTCGCTTTTTTTTTTACCGGAATATTTGGTCCTTTTACCTTAGAGACCAAAGTTGGTCGCTAATTGGCGACCAACTTTGGTCCTTAAGGTAAAGGGACCAGCTTAATATCGACCAGGCATGTTTTGTCGCTTTTTGGTCGCTTTTTGGCCAATAAGCGACCAACTTTGGTCGCTTTTCCTGGTCACAAATTAGCGGATTTCTAGTAGTGTGATAGTTATTTTCTTAGTCGTCTAACAATAATTTTTCGTTAATTTACGCTTTCAAGGTTAATACATGAGAGGATCCCAAATATTACTATATTTTCTAAAGAAAAATCACTATAAAGTCTTAAAAATATAAATAAAATTTATATATTTATATGTCGGTTTGGTTCGGGTTTTTTTACTCAATACCAAACCAAGTCAAACCAAACCTAGTCGGATTTTTTAATCGGTTTGGTTTGATTTTTCGGTTTGGTGCAGTTTTCCGGTTCGGTTTGAACACGTCTAATTGAAGGATTTGTCCAATATATACAGAAATGTCACATGTCAAGAATACTTCAATGTCATTTACTTAAGACTCTGGCCATTGATGACTCTTAGAAGCCATCCGTACACTTAGCATTAATTAAGTTTTTCATAGTTGCTTTGTTGGTTTAATCTATTGGTAATTAAAGAGGATGCAAATTAAATGAGACATTCTGATCCTCTCTTTCATCTAATCCTCTCAGTTTGATTCAAGAAAAGGATGAACCAAAGAGCTATTTTTGGAATTTCCTTATCCAAAATCTTAGATTGATTTTGGGGTTCAACTTTATTTGATCTTAGAAATCCCTAGCTAGAAAGGTTATGACTCTATCTATAACAAGACTGTTGATAGGTCCACATGACTTCAATATAACCATTTATGAGTGTTGTGGATTTAATATGATTCATTCATTCTTAACTAGAGATCTCAAGTTCGAGTTATGAATATAAAATATTTTTTTTGATAAAAAACGTTTTCTCCTTTTTGATAAACGTTATGCGATAGGAACCCAAATTAACAAATATTCCAATACGAATATTGAACATCGAATATAAAAAAAAAAAGGGCATTGTCCTATTAATAAGTAGCAAGAAATTAAGCTGAAGACGGGCATGAGCCCAGAACTATCAGCATTCTAAAGTCATGCCCACTTGATAGTTGCTGGAACCAACCTAAAGGCATCAAAACAATAAAGCATATGCCCCATGAATGAAAACACAATTTGTTCAAACATTATAATCATTAAGTTCTACCTAAAAGGACAATGGCAGATGTACATCATCTGCAGGATACACATATATGTATTATTTCCTACTAACCAGAATATATATATATGTTTGAAAAGTTTTATAAATATTTATATTCATTTTAAATAAATATTTATTTATTATAAAAGAAGTATCAATGGGTGATGTGAGATATTTCACGTCCAATAACTTCCCTAAGATCTTTGGTTGGTTTATGTGGGTATTGAACAACTATTCATAGACAACATAGAGTGAATACGAGAAAATACCAATGTTTTAACCAATTTTAAGCGTTCGAAGAAACAAAAATATTCATAGTATAAAAGGAAAGTGCCTAGGCATAAACATTGTATTTTCATAGGGATTCACGGGTTCATACAACCCCAAACCGACCAAAGTGATGTATGCAAATTCCAACTCCCGAGCAGATAATTTAGAATTCCCCATATTTCCTTTTCCACTTTTTTTTTTTTTTAAAAAAGGAAAAAATTATATCACAAGTTTTCTGTTTTTTTTAAAGAGAAAAAATGTGAGAAATTTTCGTCGAATCTTAATTTTAAGTTGGAATTGCATAAAGCAACTAAACGGGGGAATGATATTCCCATGTTGATTTCAAGAGAATTTTTCAATTATTAGAATAATAATATTTACTTGTACTAGATTTAGGGCCTGTTTGGCCATAATTTTTTGAACCTTTTTTCGGAATTTTTTTACCTTTTTTCGAAATCAATGTTTGGCCATGAAAATTTTAAATTTCACTTGAAGTTGAATTTCAGAATTTTTTGGAAATTTGCAAAACTCCAAAAAGCTGTTTTTTAAAATTTCATTACAAATCACTCACAAAAATTAAAAAATATCTGCAAGTTGTATTCATGTCTAAACACAACTCTAATTTTCAAATACCATTTTTACTTTAATTTTTTCCCATTTTTTTCTAGAATTTTACAATTCTTATGTCCAAACGCCCACTTAGTATAAATGCTCAACTTGATGATGGATATAAATTATTTATGTTATTTCATATGTAAAAAATAAGTTTTTAAAATAAAATATGAATAATGATATCCTATCTCGCATATTTTCTAAAAAATCTTGTAAAAAGAAGAAATTACGAAAAAGAAGGAAAGAGGCTAAAAGATAAGAGAATGAAGCAAAGCCACAATTGCACACATCATCTTCATATTTGCAAATGTGAAATATACATATGAGCTTATGGAAAGAGACAATTATAAATAAAAAGGGGCATAGTTGCATATGTGGAATCTATATACGCAAGGTCACATTCATATACATGGAACCTGCATTTGCACGTCTAACCTATGAAGTCATGAATGGAACCAAAAAAGCTATAGATGCATATGTGGAATCTATATACGCAAATGTCACATTTGCATACATGGAACCTACATTTGCAAGTCTAACTCATGAAATCAAAAATTGCATCAAAAGATGTTGGTATTATTAATCTTGATCATGCAAAGCTAAAGATTTCATTGTGGTCCTTTTTGCTTCTTTACTTCTTTGTCTTTTGTGAAAGATATAGTGTCTCTCATTGGTTGTGGAAAGTCATTTCCTTCTCTTTATATTGAATTGCTCTTTGTTGAGCTTGTAAAGAGCTAGTAAAAGGGAGTGGTCTTGCGCACATGAGAAATTAGTCCTAAAGGCAAAACGGGTCGACCCCCCCTGCACGCGAGATATACGTGAGGCCTAATCTAAATATGGTTTTGCTAAAATTTCTTTATATTTTGATCTTACCATAAAAGTATCCAAATACATGCTTACCAGAATATGTCCAAATTTATTTTTTTTAAATTGAATTTTGTAACGTTTGTAACAGCTATAATTTAATTTGTTGTAACTGCTACTTGAATTCTTGTAATTCCTACTTGAATTTTGTAAAAACTTTTTATTTCATAACCCCCAATTAAATTCTCCTTCTTGTAACAGCTCAAGCATCTTATCTATATTAGGAGTCGTTTTGTGAAGTTTACAAATACAGAAAAAAAACACCTTCATCTCTCCTCTTCTTCAACCGAATTCTGGGTAATTATTTTGTGCAAATTCCAAACTTTCAACCACGAGTGCACGTGTTTGGAGGTGTTGTAGAATCTTGGAGAGCGATCGGTCTTATCCAGTCGGGCCGAAATCGCTTTCAAGGCAGTGACTTGCCACGACATAGTATTTTTCGATAAGTTGTTCTTGTTTCCGTCTTTTTCCTTGTCAATATTATCTACTCATATTTCTTACAATTTGAAAGAAATTCTACATATAATATTGACTAATGGCTGGCACTTTGAATAAAATATTTCCTGATATGTCAAAACTTGAGTCTTTAGATAGAAAAAATTATAAGTGTTGTTCCCAGAAACTTTTAATTTTCTTTGAACAACTAGAAGTTGATTACATTTTGTTTAACTATCCTCCTGCTGATGTTGTTGCTGACAGTTCTGATGATGCTACTGTTGTTGTTGCTGATGATAATGCTAAGAAAAAATTTGAAAAGGATAATAAAATTCTTCAAGGGCATCTGCTTAACCATATGACTAACCCTATCTTTGATTTGTTTATAAATTATAAATATGCTAAAGTCATACGGGACAGTTTGGAGAAGAAATGTAGTACAGATGACGCGGGAAAAAAGAAGTATGTGATTGGAAAGTGAATCAAGTTTCAGATAGTTGATGATAAGCCAGTCATGGAGCAGGTTCACGAGTATGAGAACTTAACTGTTGATGTTTTCTTCAAGCTAATGTTCTTCTTGAAAAGTTTTCACCTTTCTGGAGTGATTATAGGAATCAATCGAAACACAAGAAAAAAACTTAACTCTTCAAGAACTGATCAGTTACATGAGGACTGAGGAAGCAAACCGTCTCAAAGATGAGGAGTTTGAACGATTTAAGGATAAGATGAAATATCTCTCTCTTAATTCATCTAAAGCTAACCTTGTGAAATCTTCTAGTACTTTTGTGAAAAACAGGTTTAAAGGAAAACAGAAAAAATGCTAGAAGAAAGGACATGTGAAGAAGCAGAATTACTTCAATAAGCCGGAGGGCCATATTCAAAAGTCGAAAGGATCTTTCTATGTCTGCGGCAAAATTGGTCACAAGGTTTTTCAGTGCAACCAGAGACAAGGACAAAGCTCAAAGAATGGAGGAAAAACTCCAGTCCAAGCTAACCTTACCGAGGGTGGTGATGCCATTGATGTTGTGGTTGTTGAGGCGAACATGGTAGCTAACAAGTCTGACTGGATACTGAACATAGGCGCTTCAAGGCACCTTTGCGCCAACAAAGAGTTGTTTCACGACTTTGAGGAATCTGCTGATGGCGAGTGTGTCTACATGGATAACTTCACTACAACTGGAGTTATAGGTAAAGGAAAAATTCTCCTTAAGTTAACTTCTGGAAAAACCGTAGCTTTGAACAATATTATGTATGTACCATCTCTTCGTAGAAACTTAGTTTGTGGAGCGCTTCTCAACAAAGCAAGTCTTAAACTTTTTTTTGAATCTGATAAAGTTATTATTTCTCGTGGGGGAGACATTGTTGGAAAGGATTACTTTAGTGGGGGTTTATTTGTATTGAACATCGCTCAAGATATTACTATTAATGCTAGCACTTTCAATTCTACTTATATTGTTGAGTCTATTAATTTGTGAAATGTAGACTAGGTCATGTTAATATTCCTTCTATTAAAAAACTTGAAAAAATAAAATTAATTCCTGTAGTTAATGTTGATAATTTTTCTAAGTGTCATATTTGTGAAGAAGCAATAATACCAAAAAACCTTTTAAAAATGTAATTAGTAGAAAGACATAATTGCTTGAACTAGTGCATTTAGACTTAGCAGATTTCAAAAATACTATTAGTAAGCGTGGAAAGAAATACTACATTACTTTTCTATATGACTTTTCTAGATACACTAAAGTATATCTTCTTAAGTCAAAAGATGAGGTGAAAACATATTTTTGAGATACAAGGAAGAAGTAGAAAATCAATTAGATAGAAAAATCAAGAGACTTAGGTCTGACAGGGGTGGTGAATATAGTAACAATACTCTAGAAGCCTTTTGTGAGAAAAATGGTATTATACATGAGGTTAGTGCTCCCATACTCCCCAACAAAATGGTGTAGTCGAACGAAAAAATAGAACCCTTAAGAAAATGATGAATTCTATGCTTTTGAGTTCGGGTTTATCTGATAATATGTGTGTGGGTGGGGGGAGTTATTTTATCTGCATGGTATGTTCTTAATAAAGTCCCTCATAAGAAGTTAGATAAAGCCCCGTATGAGTTATGAAAAGGGTTTGCCCCTAACTTGAAAATTCTGAGACATATAGTGAAGCAATGAAGTCAATAGATGCTAGTTTTTGGAAAGAGGCCATTAAAATTGAATTAGACTCTATAGTTTCCAATCACACTTGGGACTTATCTGATTTGCCTAAAGGTTGTAAACCCATAAGTAGCAAGTGGATATTTGAGAAGAAACTGAGATATGAGGGTACAATTGAGAAATATAAAGCTAGACTTGTTATTAGGGGTTTTAACCAAAAGAAGACATTGATTATTTTGACATTTATTCTTCTGTGACTAAGATAGCGACTATTAGAACTCGTGTTGCTTTAGCCGCTAGTGATACATCAAATGGATGTTAAAACGACTTTCCTAAATAATGATTTAGAGGAAGAGATCCTATATGTCTCGACCAACAGGATTTGTGATCCAAGGACAAGAGAATAAAGTATGCAAATTGAGAAAGTCTCTGTATCGTCTAAAACATGCACCTAAGCAATGGTATGAAAAGTTTAATAGCACATTAGTGGGTAATAGTTTTGTTGTCAATGCATCTGATACTTGTGTTTATTACAAGATAATAGGATCAGATTGTGCTATTATATATGTGTATATGGATGACATGTTAATCTTTGGCTATAATGTAAATGTTGTTAATGGGACTAAGAATTGTTTGTCTTCTAAATTTGAAATGAAAGATCTTGAAGAAGCAGACGTGATTTTAGGGATTAAAATCAAAAGAACTTCTAATAGTTTTTCGTTATCTCAGTCTTATTATATTGATAAAACATTGAAAAGTTTTAATCGTTTTTATGTAGCACATGTGAGAACTCCTTATGATCCTAGCATATACTTGATAAAGAATAAGGAATCTAGTATTTTCAAACTAAATATGCTAAGATAATTGGTAGTGTAATATTTCTTATGAATTATACACCGACATGATATTGCTTGTGTTGTTAGTAGATTGAGTAGATATACTCACAACCTAGTAGTGAATACTGGAATGCTCTTCAGCATTTGTTAAGGTATTTGAGAGGTACTATGGATTAGTGTTTGCATTTCAATTAATTTCCTGCTATTTTAGAAGGATTTTGTGATGCAAACTGGGTTACTGACAATGATGAAGTTAGCTCCACTAGTGGCTATGTGTTTACTTTAGGTGTAGGTGCTATATCTTGGAAGTCTTCAAAATAGACTTGTATAACACGATCTATTATGGAGCCTGGATTCATTGCTCTTGAGTTGGCAGGGCAAGAAGCTGAGTGGTTGAGAAACCTATTGGCAAACGTGCCTTTGTGGGAAAGTCAAGCTTCACCAGTTTCTCTACACTGTGACTCATAGGCGGCAATTGAAATTGCAAAAAATAGTGTGTACAATAAAAAAAGAAGGCATATCCGCATTAGGCATGGTGTGATAAAACAGTTATTGAAACATGGTATTATTTCCTTGGAATATGCAAGATCCAAAAGAAATTTAGCGAATCCTTTAACCAAGGGTTTGGCAAGGAGAGTTATCCTTAAAACGTCAAAGGGAATGGGGTTAAAGCCCATGGATTGAGGAAGTATGGTGGATACCGTTTGTGGTCAAACGAAGCCATCTGAAACCTCAATATGCACTATATTTCCTATCCCTACGGCATGTGGTAGTGCTTTATAAGGTTGATCTTATTTTGCTCTTAATGATTCCATAACTTTATGGTGGTTTATGAGTAGATAGGCTTGATGGAATCACCTACGTGAGTGTAAAGGCGCGGTCGGCTTTTATGAAAGACTTGGGATGTCTTTCTAGAGCATTCATGAGACCCAAGGTATGTGCATGACCATAAAAGCACTTTGTTAGTATCACGGAGTTTGCATAAAGTTAAGGATATAGTATGTGTTGTGGGGTCTCAACTAATGTTCATTCAATTCAAGAATACTTCACTTTGTGAATGTTAGTTGTTGCCTCATTTCACTACGTGTCAATTCAAATCGAAAGATATTGACACTTAAGTACATGTTCCTTCTTTTGCCCAATATTATTCTTATTCTATTTTTGTCTTTGCATTAGTGGGGGTTTTTTGGTATTACTATCTTGATAATGCAAATTCAAAGATTTCATTGTGGTCCCCTTTTCCTTCTTTACTTCTTTATCTTTTGTGAAAGACAAAGTGTCCTTCATGGTTGTGGAAAGTTATTTCCTTCTCTTTATATTGAATTACTGTTGTTGGCCTTGTAAATAGCTAGTAAAAGGGAGTGGTCTCGCGCACATGAGAAATTGGTCCTGAAGGCAAAAACGGGTCGATTTGCCCCCCATGCGTGCAAGATATACGTGAGGCCTAATCCAAATTTGATTTTACTAAAATTTATTTTTTTCATTTTTAGGCTTACCAGAAAAGTGTCCAAATACATGCTTACCAGAATATGTCAAAATTCATTCTCTTTTGAATTGAATTTTGTAACGTTTGTAACAGCTATAATTTAATTTATTGTAACTGCTACTTGAATTCTCGTAACTCCAACTTGAATTATGTAACAACTTTTTATTTCATAACCCCAATTTGATTCTCCTTCTTGTAACAGCTCTAGCATCTTATCTATATTAGGAGTTGTTTTGTGAAGTTTACAAATACAGGAAAAAACACCTTCATCTCTCTTCTTCTTCAACTGAATTCTGGGCAACTGTTTTGTGAAAATTCCAAACTTTCACACATGAGTGCACGTGTTTGGAGGTGCCGTGGAACCTTGGAGAGCGACTAGTTTTAACGATTTGCACCCAGTAAGGCCGAAATCGCTTTCAAGACGGTGGCTTGCCACCACAGTATTTTTCGATAAGTTGTTCTTGTTTCTGTTTTTTTCCTTGTCAATATTATCTACTCATTTTTCTTAAAAAGAGTCATAGATGCATGCATGGAGTCTATATTTACAAAGGTCACATTCGCATACATGAAACCTACATTTGTAAGACTAGCTCATGAAGTCTAAGAGTGAAGTACCAGTGCCATAGTTGCATATATAGAATCTATGTACACAAAAGTCACATTCGCATACATGGATTTCACATTCGCAAAAGTGAAACATGATAAAAGCTACTCATCTTTTACTATAAATAGCAAGCTCTCTTTGTATGAGGATATCTAATCTTTTAAAGACAAGAACTAGTCTTGGTCTTCTTTCTTTGTAGTAAAAATATTTCCTTAGTCTTTTAAATATTTCTAGTCTTCTAAATATCTTTTTTTTTTTGCTTTTCTTACTCCATAATGGAGGAATCTCTTTTTATTGAGATAGTTGATGAAGCTTGATATATTTTATAATACTATCTCAATTTTTATATATTCTTGGCTTGAAACTTTTTATTTACATTTCATACAGTGCTTGTCACACCTCCTTTTTCCATCCCCGCAAGGGGTGAAGGAGTTTTTCCAATTGAAGGACAATCAAAGCGGGATTTATTTATTTATTTCAGAGTCGCCACTTGGGAGATTTAGGGTGTCCCAAGTCACCGGTTTAATCCCGAATCGAGGAGAAGAATGACTCTGTTTAACAGTCTGCGAACTAGAAATCCGGATAAGGAATTCTGTTAACCCGGGAGAAGGTGTTAGGCATTCCTGAGTTCCGTGGTTCTAGCACGGTCGCTCAACTGTTATATTCGGCTTGATTATCTGATTTAATGCATGTTGAACCTATGTGCAACTTTTAACTTTTAACCGCTTTTGTCATTATTATTATTTTTATCAAGAATTGCAACATCGTGGAAATACATCTCGAACCACGTCACATCAATGCACCCGTGGTTGTTGGCATATTTCAACTCTGTTGAGATTTGGATTTGGGTCACATAAATGTTCACCCGAGTTTAAGAAGATAACATTATTAAATACGTGCCTAAAGACTAACGCGCTGTTATTTTGAGAAAAGCCGTAAAGTTCGTTATGCGGCCTGTCTCGAAATCTGCGCATTCGAAATAACTATCCGTTGAGGGCCCTACACTTTGAGTATTCTTGTTTGTCGAGGCTCGTCTCATTCATTATTTATTTATTATTATATTTTTTTTAGGGAATTTGCAACGTTGTTGACACGCATCTCGAACCACGTCACAATCAATGTACCCGTGATTAGAGACACATTTCGACTCCGTTGAGATTTGGATTTGGGTCACATAAATGCACACCTGTATTTAAGAAGGTAAGATTAATTAAGACACGTCCTAAAGAAACTAACGTATTGTTATTTTAGAAAACAGGCTGTGAAAATTCACTAAACGGCCAACCCCAAAGTCTAACCAATGGTTATGTATTTATTGAGGGCCCCAGCGATGTGTAATTTATTTCGCGAGGCACGCCTCATTTTATTTTTAAAAGGTCGTCCTATAGTGGCTATGTTTTCTATTAAGTTTGTCTCTAACAATGAAAGAAGAAAAAGGGTCCGACTTTATTTACATGCTTACGAGTTAGTTATAGTTGGGTTCCGAATATGATTCGCAAAATCCGAAACATGAACGCGTATATGGGCAGTCGTTTAGATATTATGGGCCCAGGACCAGCGCACACAGTATTGACAGGACCTGGGCCACTTCTTTTCCGATAAAGGCCTGGTTAGTTCATTCGACTCAGGCTCGACATTTATAAGGCTGAAATGTAAACTTGTGCTATCTATTCTAACGGTATTGTTGCAAGTTATAACGAGACAGCCTACTAAATGAGGTGAGATTATCTAGCAACGGACAGTTTAATACTTAACGTACGTTTGGAAGACATGCTAACCACAGACACAACTGAAAAATTAGGATATTGCTTACTACACCATCACTTCTTTTCTAGCTACCAGCATACATAGATAATGAGCCATTAAGTTGCCATATGTGATGTCTAGTTATACATGATGACTACCTTCATTATCCTAATAGAAGATATGAACTATTATACATACAACTTAATGTTCCATATACAAACTGAAGCAAATTTGAAAAAGGCAACTTCAGCTCTTCATTTTTATATTCATGTTTCAACTTTCAACTTACATTGACAGTGTATCAGTGGTGTACCTGGTATTGGGAAAACCAAAAGAAGAAAAGGAAGGATCAGTTGGGCAGTAGCATTCACAGCAAAAAGCAACAACAGAAACCAGCAATCAACAACAACAAAATGTCACGACCCAAACTGAAGGGCCATGACTAGCACCCGACCACACTTGCCGAGCACCAACGTACATTTCATCTAACCTTCATTATTATCTTTTAAGGCTAAAGAGATCAATATAAATGGTAGACCTAGATCATGGACAACCAGCAATAAAATATGACGGCATGAACATACATAGCAGGGGATGACCAGACAATCAAGAAACTACATATAAGGTATGAGCTACCACGCTACTATGAAAGACTATACAACAAAAACTAGCCGACAAGGCATACCAAACTATACATGAGCCGACACCTGTCTATGAGCCTCTAAAAGAACATAAGTGTTGCAACATAGCCGGAACAGGGCCCCGACATACCCATAATGTCTATAACAAAAATTGCATACCAAGACCAAGGCAAGTCCGGAGAAGGGATCTCGCCAATCACCGCTGAACTGGACAGTCTACTGTGGTGGGGGAGCTGCACCTGCCTGTCTATCAGGACCTGCAGCACGACATGCAGCGTCCACAAATAAAAGGACGTCAGTACGAATAAAGTACTGAGTATGTAAGGCAAGGAACCATAAATACGATCAGTAATGTAAGCAAGGATAGAGAATATACAACCTGTAACATCTTAGTACCTCTGAGGGCTACTTACATGAAATGCATGATACATATGTATAAATACATAAACCTTTAAAGCATTCGCCTCTGTGGGCATCATCATCATCATATCGTACCCGGCCATAATAGGCTCGGTAGAATCGTACCCGGCCACGTGGAGCTCGGTAAAACCCAACTGATCAGTGGTTGCACAATAGGTGCCGTACCCGGCCAACTATAGCGTGGCTCGGTAGAGTAAAATAGATACATATATATAATGCATGCTCGACTCATGGAATCACATTCTAAACCTTTCAGAGTGACGTAAGGTCGGTATCCTCTGTACACGTTATTAGGACTAACTCTTCACTATGAACCTTATAAGAATCAGGAAGTACCAACAACATTGATAACATAAGACTAAGAGAAGCAACATTAACATCAATCGTTCCATAAGAGGGAAAACAATGTAAGTACTGCTAGCTTCTAAGAGTAGAGTATCTTGGAAGATCGTTCATTACATTATGTACAATCAGAGTCGTGCAAAAGAAGGAAAGGGATAGCCTCACATACCTTGTATATACTGCCCCAATCTCAAGCTATGCAATTGTCAAAACTCCTTAGTCTACAATAAGAGAAACGATACTATCGTTATCATTTAAGCGTCATAACTATTATGTATCGACCACAACCTATTTTACGATGAAACGGACAGCACCTCCCCTATATATATGACCTCACACCATTCAAAACAATCACCAAACAGCCCAAACAACATCAATAATAAACATATTGAGCCTCCCAAAATAGTCCACACACAGCCTAATCACTCCATACATACGACGACCACCGTAGTCGTGTCAAACAACCTGGAAATGTTACGAATAACTATCAGCCCATAACCCTACATATATATGGTGTTTCTACACACCCTTCCTCCTCCAAAACTCCACAAGATAGTAGTAAAATACGCAGCCCAACAACAACGCAAAACAGTCCACAAAACAATAACATTACTTCCAAGCCTTTCGATATATATTTCACAAGTTCTAGCTTCAATGGCTTAGCTGCAACTTGGATAATCTTAAATACATATAGAGTAAGAGGTTCCTTACCTTTATACAGAAATAACAACTCCAATTTGACCTTAAATTTCCATGAAATATCCCTCCAATGCTGCCACAACAACAAAAAAGCGAAACTAGCGATCAATTAGTGTTTTTCGGCACTAGAATCACTTTAGAAGGCTTGAAATCACCTAGGATTGATATTAAGAACATGAGGGAGTATTTACAGAACATAAACCCTTTAAAACAACCTCCCACACGAGCTGAAACGACACAAAAATGAGCAACAACAAGAAGAACAAGAGACTTACTAGCGCCACGGAATTCCCGACACTTGATTTGTGTTGTTTGCCCTTTTTTGGGTCTTGAATCTTGAGAGAACCTTGAGAGGATGTTCCTAGGGTTCTAAGGTCTGAAAATAGTGAAAAGAAATGACTTAAAACGGGTTGGAGTCATCCTATATAGGTCCAAATATCTTAAACCGACTTAGTGGGCCCCATAGAGAGGTGCTTGGCGCAGTCTCGCGAAAACGCGAATATCTCTCTACTCCGAAATCGTATCGATGAACGGTTTAATGCGTTGGAAACTAGACTCCTAGATCTTTAATTTTGTTGGTATATCACCCCGTAATTCCTTGTAAATTATGAGAAAAGATTAGAAACATTTGACCCAATGTTTAAGTAAAATTATGAACCTAAGTTGCGACAACTTTTGTCGACTTTTGTTTCATAACTCGTTTGACTTCAAGACTTATGATACGGATATTATATGATTAAAATACCTTAATAAATGACCTCTTGAGTGTATTAAGCACCGCTAGATTACCTGAAAATACGAGTTACAACATCCTTGATTCGTTTAACTTCTAATACTGGTTAATCACCCTTATACACTCTTGTATCACTTAAGACCAATAGGATTGACTTCTTATCATCTAAAAGATAATTCCTTCTTGGATTTATGTTAACTAATATATGGCATGAACTAACACATGTGGATATGGGTTGTAACACCCTCCCCCCTTAGGAACATTCGTCCTCGAATGTAAGGGTTTATGGGGAGTTTAAATCATCGTGGATTCCAATGGAAATTTCCGATCAATTTTCCCCTATAAAATGGTCACTAGCAAAACTTGCAAGTAATTAAGCCCAACATATGGCTTCACAAGGCTACACAAAGCATTATGCGTATTTACATTATCTACATATCACCATTTTGTATTAAGGAGGAGTATTCTCAAATTATTGCTTACCTCATAGAGCCGTTTCTTCTTCCAATGTATCCTGTCTTCCACCAGCATCCTTGT
This sequence comes from Nicotiana sylvestris, assembly GCF_000393655.2. Taxonomy (NCBI): domain Eukaryota; kingdom Viridiplantae; phylum Streptophyta; class Magnoliopsida; order Solanales; family Solanaceae; genus Nicotiana; species Nicotiana sylvestris. Next base: position 58,010,871 of record NC_091057.1, on the reverse strand, counting down.
TATCTTCATTCTGGAATAAGTAAGGGTATTTAGACTTCATCTCCTCTTCTGCTTCCCATGTCATTTCTTCCATATTTTTGTTCCTCCACAATACTTTGACGGAAGCTACATCTTTTGTTCTCAGCTTGCGGACTTGCCGATCTAATATCGCCACTGGCACTTCTTCATATGATAGGTCCTCTGTAACTTGTACATCTTTGATAGGGATGACTCGAGAAGGGTCTCCAATACATTTTCTCAACATAGATACATGGAATACCGGGTGGACAAATTCCAATTCGGATGGCAATTCTAACTCATAAGCAACCTGTCCAATCCGTCGAAGAATTTTATACGGCCCGATATACCTTGGACTCAGCTTACCTTTCTTCCCAAAACGCATAATACCCTTCATTGGTGAGATCCTCAGGAAAACCCAATCACCAACCTCAAACTCTAGATCACGACGTCGGACATCAGAATAAGATTTTTGCCTGCTTTGTGCCGTCCTCAATCGCTCCTGTATCACTTTCACCTTCTCAATAGCTTGGTGAATCAAATCTGGCCCATATAATTCTGTTTCACCGACTTCGAACCATCCAACTGGTGATCTACATCTCCTCCCGTATAGTGCCTCGTATGGGGCCATTTTAATACTGGAATGGTAGCTATTGTTATAGGCGAATTCTATGAGTGGAAGATGATCATCCCAATTCCCCTTAAAATCTAGAACACATGCTCGTAGCATATCTTCCAGTGTCTGAACAATCGAAACGGGATTGGTTTAATTATTTCAGAGTCGCCACTTGGGAGATTTAGGGTGTCCCAAGTCACCAATTTTAATCCCGAATCGAGGAAAAGAATGACTCTATATTACAGTCTGCGTACCAGAAATCCGGATAAGGAATTCTGTTAACCCGGGAGAAGGTGTTAGGCATTCCCGAATTCCGTGGTTCTAGCACGGTCGCTCAACTGTTATATTCGGCTTGATTATCTGATTTTAAATACAATACGAACTTATGTGCAAATTTTATCTTTCAACCGCTTTTATCATTTACCGTGATTTTTATCAAGAATTGCAACGTTATAAAATGTATCTCGAACCACGTTACAATCAATGTACCCGTGGCCATCGACACGCTTTGACTCCGTTGAGATTTGGATTTGGGTCACATCAATGTGCACCCGAGTTTAAGGAAATTAAATTATTAAGGCGCGTCTAAAGCGACTAGCGTATTTATTTTGGGTAGGGCCGTGAAATTTTACTAAACGGTCCATCCCGAAGTCTAAACAATTTTTAAAGCAAATATTTATTGAGGGCCCCGCAATTTGTATTTTATTTGGCGAGGCTCATCTCGTTCTTTATTTTTAATGAATTTGCAACGTCATGGACATGCATCTCGAACCACGTCACAGTCAATGTACCCGTGATTAGAAAGGCATTTCGAATCCGTCGAGATCTGGATTTGGGTCACATAAATGTGCACCCGAGTTTAAGAAGGTAAAGTTTATTAAAGCGTATCCTAAAGAGACTAACGTGTTGTCATTTCAGGAAGGTTGCGAGATTTGCTAAGCAACCCGTCCTGGAAACTAAATGCTTCAATAATATACATTTAACAAGGGCCCCGCATCTGCGCGTTTTGTTTATTTCATCGAGGCTCATCTCGTTCTTATTTTAAAGGGATATCTTATAGCAACTACGTTTCTTGTCGTGTTTGTCTCTATCAATTGAAAACAGTAGAAAGTCCTAATTAATTACATGTTTGAAGACGTTGTAACAACATTCAGAAAGGCTTAAAAATCCGAAACGGGGCTGCATACACAGTCAGCCGATCCAGTAACCACGGGCCCAAATCCAGCCCAAGCATGATTGGCCAGACCCGGGCCACTGCTTGTTCGATGCGAGCCTGCCGGGTCTGTTTTGACCCGGGCTCGACCTCTCGTGGGGTTGAGATTGTAAACCGTGTTCTTTATCTAAAAAAAGATTTTAGCAGTTGTATATGGAACATGTATTAGAAAGGAAAGAAATTAATTTATAGTGTACGATTTTCATGCTTTGCATACATTACTTGTTTATACTACACTATTGCATTAAATCTGAGATACAACCCACTGCCTTGGGCATACTCTTATCACCATCCTATATACACAATCTAACATTCAACTACCATTCATTGACAATTTATTAGGACTGTAAGCTAACTTCAGTATCCAAAACAAGAAGGTAAACTATTATGCATTATATGAGGTCTAACATAATATTCTATGTATATATAGACATCTGTAGATCTTCTCCATTCATGCTCAAACTTGTCAAATTACATTGGTAATATATTTGTGTACCTGGTATAGAGGACAACAGAAGAAAGGGATAGTCAGTTGGACAATATACCACTAACACAGCAACAGCACAGCAACAAACCAAACCAAATATCTTCCACCACCCTCAGACAAACCAATAATATTTCCCAGGGAAAGAGTACCAGCAAATAGTCGAACACCAAATGAGCAATCCCAGGAAAGAGTGGTGAAACAAACAGCAGTAACAGAGTATTCAATGCAGCAACACCAACAGTTCAACAACCACAAACAGATCAATCAATGCGAACAACAGAACTTGGCCAAGGCAGCTTGACCAATATGAACTCTTATACAACTTTCAGGCAGTGTTTGGTTACAATCTATTTGGAAACTAACTTATGTTATTCAGCTTTTTTTTTTTTTTTTTTAAAACTCAGTAAAACTTTTTAGACTAAAAGTTTCAGCTTTCAAACTAAAAATTCCAGCCTTTTCTCTCTTTTTTTCTGAAGACTAAAAATCCCCCCCTCTCCTTTTAGTTATCAAATGGCCTATTTATAAGCCATATGACCAAGGGCAGCTAAGCTGCCTCCCTCCTACTTGCAGACTGCCCATACCCCTTAACTCCCCATGCCTAAAGGCATCTTTCTTGGAATCCTTAAACAGCCCCCATGCCCTGTCTATATTACTCTAATCAAGGGTTATGGGTTTAGTTAAGTATTCAATTAATTCCCATACTCTTAGGTCTGGTCCCCCATTAGCATTAATTTAATCCTATTTTAATTACCACTTGACACATTCTGAAATTATCCCCTAATCAGACCCTGCCTTATGCCAAGATTACCCTTACACTTTGCATATTACTGTATTACCCTAACTCTTAATAGTTAGTATATAGACCTCACTAATTTCAGCCAATACTTGACTACTAGCTAATTAAACTCAAACTGTTTTCAGGCTGATTTGTTAGATTTCTGAAGTTAATTGCCAGTTCTCTGCCCAAATTCAGGCAATGATTCAAACTTTCAGCAAACAGGGTGTCAATTAAAGGGTACAAGTTGGTCATGCTGATACAAGTAACGCCAACAAGAAACAGGCATAGTAATCAATACTGAAATGTAGACTCATTTAGATGACTACACAAGCTATGACACCTTTCAAGTGAATTCAGTTGACGACGCTTATTTAGATGACTATACAAGCTATAATACACAGCAAGCAACCAATAAACCAACAACCAACTCATTATTAACTTAAAACGTACACACATGGACAGATGAGTCGCGGAATAAACAAACTAGAATACGAACGACAGATAGATTTTAGGAGGGCAAAAGAAAAAGGAAAAATACCTCAGAAAAATGAAACTAAGATCGATTCAAATTCGAACTCGGGCCAGGTGATTTTGGGGTCTAATGGACTTTAACCGAAGTGTTCTCAACTGAGAACACTTTGGTAAAAGTCTGCTAGACCCTGATCCTGCCACTGATTCGAACAAAACCCATAGATCTGAATCCTAGGGCTCTTGAGGTTCGATTTGGGAACCGTTCAATTCTAGTCAGATTCGAACGGAACCAAAGCCACTCAGGGGGTGAGGGAGGTCAGGAGGGGCTGTGGTGTGATTTTGGGGTCAATCGGTGTAGATCTAGTTTTTGCTCGATTCTTCGTTTGAAGATTCGAGAGGCTACAGGTTGATTCGAGATGAGCGGTTAACGGATTCGTGTTCAGGGTGGCTGGGTGCATCGGGGATGTTATTTTGGTGGTCATCGGAATCCGAGTGGCTGGGGTTACAGGGGAGGAACCTAAGGTTTCTTAGGTTTTGAGAGGAGGGGGTTCGGGGACGAAGGTGAACAGTGGGGCTAGGGGGGTTTGGTTTGGGGCGTGGGGGTAAGGGGTTAGGCTTATATACGATCTAGGGGCTTAGATCCTGGCCGTTGGATCAAACGAGACCTATGGCCAGGATCTATTCACTTAGGGAAAACGGTGTCGTTTGTGTTTTGGTAGTGGGTGAGAACGGGTAAGGTTGGATCGGGTCAAAACTGGGCGGGTTTAGGGGAATGGCCTAGGTCCGTTGGATCAAGGGGTTGGACGGCTCAGATCACCTTCCTTAGACGACGTCGTTTGGGGTTGAACGAGTGGCCTGATCGGGACCGTTCGTTTGAGTCAGATCAATGGTTCTAATCAGGGGTACTGATGCGACGTCGTTTTGGGGGTCCTGTTGGGGCAGCCTGATTTGGACTGGGTTTTGGTGCTGGTTTGGGCCTGCTTCGTTTCACTTTTCTTTGGCCCAAACCGGTTTTTTCACTCTTTTGCTTTCTTTATTATTATTTTTTCATTTTTCTTTTAAAACAAAACAAACAAAAAAAATAAAAATAAAAATAATAGATAATAAAACAACGAGATTAAAACTAAACAAAAATGTAACATTTTAACATCATTATCACAAAAATATTTAAGTAAGTTAACTAATATCCTAGAACGAACGATGCACACATATATCTATACATTTTGAATTTTCTTTTACTGACACATAGTTTTGTATTTTGTTTGATAGTGACTGGATGCAAAATGGGCAGACTCACAAACGACTAACAACACATGTCACGGAAAGATCGAAAAATTGTATAGCGAAGCCTTTTGCCACTATTTTTATTTTCTTTTGGAGCGATTGTCCGTGAAGCAAAAATCACGTGCTTACAGCTGCCCCTCTTTGCACGAAGACACGAAGGGTCTTCGCGCAAAGATAAAGCGAGCGATTTTTGCCCGTCCGAATACTCCGTGTGAAGCGTTCATTTTTTGAAAAAGATTTGACCGAACCTTTGCTTCAGAGGTTTCCTACATATCCTGGGCTGAACAGGAATCAGGTCAATGTAGTTCGGGAAATTTTGGTAGCTGGGACTACCGTGTGACTGTAGTGTTTGTTGTGCACTGTTGTATGTTGCTGTAGGATGCTACTGCTCAACCGATCTCCCTATTACATTGCTCTAAAAGGAAAACAAGAAGCTAAGTTAAACTGAGGATCCTGAAACTTCATTCATCTTCAACTTGCTCTTGTTGCCTTGCTTTCTTGTCGGCTGATGCTTTCCTCCGACGCCTTTATTTTGTGAACTTGGCGATGATGCTGGTCCTTCACCTTTTCTGAATGTCAGTTCTCGTCACTTTGCTTGATTTGCTGGGGACACGGCTTTCTTCTTTAGATCTTCCAATGGTTTCTTCAGTGGTATGGCTCTTCATCAGTATTGTCATGCTGGGCATGCTACAACGCTCCCAAACTGCTTCTTTTGAGATGCGTCCCTTTTCCTTTTGAATTGCGCGCTTGCCTCTGCAGTTGTCTGCTTCTTGGTGCTGGGGATTTTATTGTTTTCCCGTTTGGGGATCTCTGTTGTAACCTTCTGTCTTCAGGTGGGGTGACTGATTCCAAAATCTAGAGCTGAATGTATTCCCGCATTATACCGGTGGGCGACCTAGAACTTAAAAGTATTCCCGCATTATACTGGTGGGCGACCTAGAACTTAAAAGTATTCCCGCATTATACTGGTGGGCGACCTAGAACTTAAAAGTATTCCCGCATTATACTGGTGGGCGACCTAGAACTTAAAAGTATTCCCGCATTATACTGGTGGGCGACCTAGAACTTAAAAGTATTCCCGCATTATACTGGTGGGCGACCTAGAACTTAAAATGTATTCCCACATTATACTGGTGGGCGACCTAGAACTTAAATGTATTCCCGCATTATACTGGTGGGCGACCTAGAACTTAAATGTATTCCCGCATTATACTGGTGGGCGACCTAGAACTTAAAAGTATTCCCGCATTATACTGGTGGGCGACCTAGAACTTAAAATGTATTCCCGCATTATACTGGTGGGCGACCTAGAACTTAAAAGTATTCCCGCATTATACTGGTGGGCGACCTAGAACTTAAAATGTATTCCCGCATTATACTGGTGGGCGACCTAGAACTTAAATGTATTCCCGCATTATACTGGTGGGCGACCTAGAACTTAAAATGTATTCCCGCATTATACTGGTGGGCGACCTAGAACTTAAATGTATTCCCGCATTATACTGGTGGGCGACCTAGAACTTAAAATGTATTCCCGCATTATACTGGTGGGCGACCTAGAACTTAAAAGTATTCCCGCATTATACTGGTGGGCGACCTAGAACTTAAAATGTATTCCCGCATTATACTGGTGGGCGACCTAGAACTTAAAAGTATTCCCGCATTATACTGGTGGGCGACCTAGAACTTAAGATGTATTCCCGCATTATACTGGTGGGCGACCTAGAACTTAAATGTATTCCCGCATTATACTGGTGGGCGACCTAGAACTTAAAAGTATTCCCGCATTATACTGGTGGGCGACCTAGAACTTAAAAGTATTCCCGCATTATACTGGTGGGTGACCTAGAACTTAAAATGTATTCCCGCATTATACTGGTGGGCGACCTAGAGCTTAAAAGTATTCCCGCATTATACTGGTGGGCGACCTAGAACTTAAAAGTATTCCCGCATTATACTGGTGGGCGACCTAGAACTTAAAAGTATTCCCGCATTATACTGGTGGGCGACCTAGAACTTAAAAGTATTCCCGCATTATACTGGTGGGCGACCTAGAACTTAAAATGTATTCCCGCATTATACTGGTGGGCGACCTAGAACTTAAAAGTATTCCCGCATTATACTGGTGGGCGACCTAGAACTTAAAATGTATTCCCGCATTATACTGGTGGGCGACCTAGAACTTAAAAGTATTCCCGCATTATACTGGTGGGCGACCTAGAACTTAAAATGTATTCCCGCATTATACTGGTGGGCGACCTAGAACTTAAATGTATTCCCGCATTATACTGGTGGGCGACCTAGAACTTAAAAGTATTGAAATTGTTTCCCCGTTCTTCCGAGAAAATTTTCGACAATCGGCAGAAAATTTTCTGCCCCGGTTTTTGGTGACTTCCATGGCGGTGCATCTTGCAGCCATCATCAATCCTTTGTTTTCCTGCAGCAGACAAAAGGATTTAATCAGTTTTAATCGTGGTGGTAGAGGGTGCCTTTCTGGCGAGCAATTTTTCTTTCTTCCTTTTCTTGCTCTTTGTCCCCATAATTGGTTGGCGGGCAAAGTTGCCTGTTGGGGTCTCTAGCCTGCTGGGGATTGGTTTTCAATTTATCCCCTTTTCTGCTTTCTTTTAAAACACATGATGTGGGAGTCTGCTTCTAACTCCCGAAACCACTCCCTTTTGGAGCTTACTTCTTCCAACATTTCCGAGCACAATCCCTGCATTGCCTGGGGCCGGCCTTTTAAGACTGTTTGTATTACCCCTGCATTGGGTGAATTCCCCTTCGGTTTCTGGTAGTAAGCTTCGACAAATCCTTTAAAGACACATTTTAGGAAAAGAAATAAAGATATGGAAAAGAGAAAATCTTTCTGAACCAATATTTTGTGGGAGGAGACAATCAAAAGAACTTATCTGGATGACACAACTGGTCCCCGTGATCATGACATGCACCATAGATTCCCGACCCAGTCTATTTGTATCAATTGATTTGTCCGATGGTTTGACTTGCTGGGGATGATAAAGGAGTGTTCACTTCGTTTCTAATGTGGTAGCTTCGCTGATCTGTCTCGTCGCCTCATAGTGCCCTTCGAGGGGTTTTCACTAATGAGACTCTCTCTTTTCTCTCATCTCCCGGCGCCTTATGGTGCCTGTGAAGGTTTTCACCAATAAGACTCTCTCATTTCATATCCCTCGTCTTACATCGCCTCTCGGTGCCTGTGAGGGTTTTCACCGATAAGACTCTCTCATTTTATTTCTTTCAAGGAATCGGGGTGTTGTAGATATGACCCTCTCTTCTGGAGATTCTTTTGACTATCAACTCATTCCCAGTCTTACGATCCTTTTCTTTGCTGGGGATCGGTGTATTATTCTCGGCCTTATTTGCCAGATTTGGCATCTCTCGAACATTGATCGGGAGGTCTTTTGGATGTCGATGTTGGTTTTGGTGTGGGATTGAAGGAAGGCTAAAAAATGAAAACAACTTGGAGGGTGATGTGCTACAACTTTTGGAATCAAACCTTTGTTGGAACTTAAAACATAACTTCTGCCCCAGTTTTCTTGCTTGGGGAATTTATTTATTTTCACTCTTATGTTGTGCTATGTGCGTTACGCACGCTGTGTCTATTATGCACATTATGTACATTATGCATCCTATATTTATTATGATGCATACTATGACCGAGCCGTGAGGCGCCTACGTATCCTCTTTGAGGAATCAGGTCAAACGTAGTTCCCACGGTTTTGTATTTCTTATGATTTTATCTTCTTTTTTCTTCTTTTTTTTTTTTTCTTTTTTTTTTTTCATGTCCTTTCCATTAGTGATTCCAAAAGAGGGGTATGAAAGAATTACTTAAGGCTCAAAGGGGGAAGCAAGGGTTAAACAGTGTTTGGATAGAAGAAAGAATTGCCTCCGTCATCTCATTATCCATCAAATGCCAAATACAAACAAATAAACCAAAAATTGCCATAATTAAAGAAATTACGCATAATATCTCTTGACTGCATCTGAATTGATAGCCATGTCGACACATCTACCCTCGACATCTGTCAAACACAAAGCACCGTTGGACAATATTCTGGTCACGACATAAGGCCCTTGCCAATTTGGGGCGAATTTGCCTTTTGCCTCGACCTGATGTGGGAGGATCTTCTTTAATACCTGCTGCCCTACTTCAAACTTCCTGGGGCGCACCTTTTTATTATACGATCTTGCCATTCTCTTCTGGTACAGCTGACCATGGCACACTGCTGCCAATCTTTTCTCATCTATCAGGCTCAACTGTTCCAATCGAGCTTTGACCCATTCATCATCACCAATCCCGGCTTCAGCGACAATTCGGAGGGACGGAATTTCGACCTCCGCTGGTATCACGGCCTCAGTCCCATATACCAACAAATAAGGAGTTGTGCCTATGGAAGTCCGGACGGTAGTGCGGTAACCCAACAAAGCAAAGGGCAATTTCTCGTGCCACTGTCTGGACCCTTCTACCATTTTTCGCAGTATCTTCTTGATATTCTTATTGGCTGCTTCGACTGCTCCATTTGCCTTAGGACGATATGGGGTGGAATTGCGGTGTGTAATCTTGAATTGTTGGCATACCTCTTTCATCATGCTGCTATTAAGATTCGCACCGTTATCCGTGATGATCACTTTTGGGATCCCAAATCTGCAGATGATATGGGAGTGAACAAAGTCCACCACTGCCTTCTTGGTTACCGACTTGAAGGTTTTAGCCTCAACCCATTTGGTGAAGTAATCAATGGTCACTAGAATGAACCTGTGACCGTTGGACGCTGCTGGCTCGATGGGCCCAATGACATCCATGCCCCAGGCCACAAACGGCCAAGGTGCTGACATCGTATGTAACTCTGTTGGCGGAGAATGAATCAAATCTCCGTGTATCTGGCACTGATGGCATTTCCTCACAAAAGTGATACAGTCGCGTTCCATGGTGAGCCAATAACACCCTGTTCGAAGGATCTTTCTCGCCAATACATATCCGCTCATGTGTGGTCCGCAAACTCCCGCATGTACCTCTTCCATGACCGTCATTGCTTGACTGGCATCTACGCATCTCAACAATCCCAAATCCGGGGTTCTTTTGTACAATACTCCTCCACTGAGGAAGAAACCATTCGACAAACGCCGAAGGGCTCTTTTTTGGTCTCCCGAGGCATGTTCTGGATATATCCCCATTCTGAGGTATTCCTTGATATCATGAAACCAGGGTTCGCCATCTGCTTCTTCTTCTATGGTATTGCAGTAGGCGTGCTGATCACGGACTTGGATATGCAGAGGATCAACATACATTTTGTCAGGGTGGTGCAGCATTGATGCTAAGGTGGCTAAGGCATCCGCAACCTCATTGTGAACTCTCGGGATGTGTTTGAACTTTACCGATCGAAATTGCTTGCTCAGATCATGCAAGCATTGTCGGTATGGTACGAGTTTTAGATCTCGTGTTTCCCATTCTCCCTGAATTTGATGTATCAAGAGGTCCGAGTCTCCCAAGACCAAGACGTCTTGGACATCCATGTCGGCAGCCAGGCGCAGACCCAGAATGCAAGCCTCATATTCGGCCATATTGTTGGTGCAATAGAAGCGCAGTTGAGCCGTAACAGGATAATGCCGTCCTGTTTCAGAAATGAGTACTGCTCCTATTCCAACCCCTTTTGCGTTTGCCGCTCCATCAAAGAAAAGCTTCCAACCCGGTTCCTCGGGTAATTCCAACTCATTTGTATGCATCACCTCTTCGTCAGGAAAATACGTTCTTAAGGGCTCGTATTTTTCATCAACGGGATTTCTCTGCCAAATGGTCTGCCAGCGCCTGGGCTTTCATGGCCGTCCTCGTCACATAGATGATATCAAACTCTGTGAGCAGAATTTGCCATTTTGCCAACCTCCCCGTGGGCATAGGTTTCTGAAAGATATACTTCAATGGGTCCAAGCGGGATATGAGATAAGTAGTATATGAAGACAGGTAGTGTTTCAACTTCTGAGCTACCCAAGTTAGGGCGCAGCATGTTTTCTCGAGTTGAGTGTACTTGACCTCATGCACTGTGAATTTCTTGCTAAGATAGTAGATGGCCTGCTCCTTCCTCCCTGTGTCATCATGTTGCCCCAGTACACAACCAAATGAATTTTCCAAGACCGTCAGGTAAAGGATTAGGGGCTTCCCGGGCTTAGGCGGGACCAATACGGGTGGATTAGATAGATACCCTTTGATTTGGTCGAAAGCCTCCTGACACTCTGTCGTCCAACCTTCTGCAGCATCCTTTCTCAGTAGCCGAAATATGGGCTCACAAGTTGCTGTGAGTTGAGCGATGAACCTGCTGATGTAATTGAGTCTACCCAGCAAACTCATTACCTCTGTTTTGTTCCTTGGCGGTGGCAAGTCTCGGATGGATTCAATTTTGGATGGGTCTAACTCAATCCCCCGTCGACTGACGATGAATCCTAGCAACTTTCCTGATGGAACCCCGAATGCGCATTTGGCCGGGTTAAGCTTGATATCATACCTCCGGAGTCTTTGGAAAAATCTCCTTAGGTCTGTCACATGGTCCTCCTGACGCCAAGATTTGATGATCACATCATCGACGTACACCTCGATTTCCTTGTGTATCATGTCATGAAACACAGCAGTCATTGCTCGCATGTACGTTGCCCCAGCGTTCTTTAAACCGAACGGCATTACCCGGTAGCAGTAGGTTCCCCATGGCGTAATAAACGCTGTCTTCTCAGCATCCTCCTCATCCATTAGGATCTGATGATAACCTGCATAGCAATCTACAAAGGATCCGATCTCGCGCCCAGCACAATTATCGATCAGGATATGAATGTTGGGTAACGGGAAATTGTCCTTGGGACTTGCTTTGTTGAGGTTGCGGTAGTCGACGCACACCCTGATTTTTCCATCCTTCTTTGGGACTGGTACCACATTGGCCAACCACTCGGGATATCGAGTGACCCGAATGACCTTCGATTGCAACTGCTTAATCACTTCTTCTTTGATCTTTACACTCATTTCTGTTTTAAATTTCCTTAGTTTTTGCTTGACCGGAGGGTATGCCGGGTCAGTGGGCAATTTGTGAACCACTAAATCGGTGCTCAATCCAGGCATATCATCATATGACCATGCAAAAACATCTTTGAATTCCCTGAGAGTTTCGATCAATTCTGCTTTGACATTTGGCTCAATGTGGATGCTAATTTTGGTCTCTTGGATGATATCAGCGTCTCCTAGGTTCACAGCCTCAGTGTCATTTAGGTTAGGCTTGGGTTTCTCTTCAAATTGGCATAGTTCTCGATTTATTTCTTCGAAGGCTTCCCTTTCGTCACATTCGGATTCATTATCACAAACGACCTCTTGCATCATTGAGTCAGATTCAGATTGATTTATTAGACTAGGTCGAAGATCCGCTGTGCATGCCATGTCATTAGGACCAGTAAAAAGAGAACTGTTCAGAAAGAAAAAGAACAAAACAAGAAATTAAAATGGGACAAAAGAAAAGAACTTTATTAAATTTGCAGGATAAAAAGGGTTCACACTTTTACAAAACGAAAGTAAAATTGGGATTACACCCTTGAATAATCCGATCAAACAAACAAACAAACAAAACATTAATCAAAGCCTACTACCAAGACTCCCCTCGGACAGGAAGAGGAGTAACCGTCCAATTGTTGATCTTGGCCTCAGGCCCCACAAATTGTATCTCTGCTCTGCTGGAACCTTCTCCAGCTTCCACCATACTGACATCCGCAAATAGCCTCTCAAAACTCTGATTGAGGTCTTCATTTATACCGATCAAAGGTCCTCGAATCTTTGGGATCGCTGACCCCTTGGCACTAGCTTTAACAAAAGACCTTGAGAGGCGTGGCACTGGTTTAGGCAGAAACCAGACCCTCTTCTTCATTTTTCGCGCTTGCTTCCTGTCTGCTGCGGTTGGTTTGAACCCCAACCCGAAAGTTTCCAGATTCTTAGGAAGGGAGACAGGTTGGACTATCCCTTGAAGTTCAACTCCCAGGCCTTTTCCCGGCACAAACCCATTACCCAGCATTTCTGATACCATCATTACTGTTGCGGCAGTCACCCTAGGGTGCGGGATGATTTCCCCTTCAGAAATTTTGTTGGCCGACCCTGTATCGAGAATCTGGTAGACCCAGGGACCCTTGTCATCAGTGGTCTCTATGAAAGGCACAATGGTTCCGCCCATGGTGCATGTCGTATCCTCGCCATGCAACACGACCTCTTGTCTTTCCCACTCGAACTTCACTGTCTGATGTAGGGTGGAAGGCACCGCTTTAGCTGCATGAATCCAAGGTCGTCCTAACAGCAAGTTGTAAGATACCGTGGCGTCCAACACCTGGAATTCCATGGTAAATAGGACCGGACCGATGGTTAATTCAAGTACAACATCCCCCACAGTGGCGGTTCCGTTTCCGTCAAACCCTCGGACACAGATGCTATTCTCCCGGATTCTTCCACGGTCAATCTTTAACTGGTTCAGGGTGGATAATGGACAAATATTGGCGCTTGAGCCGTTATCCACCAATACTCGGGTTACCACCGAGTCTTCACATTTGACAGCTAGGTATAGAGCTTTGTTGTGCTCTGTACCTTCCACCGGCAGGTCATCATCTGAGAATGTCACTCTGTTCACCTCGAAAATCTTGCTAGCAATGGTTTCCAGGTGGTTTACAGAAATCTCACTGGGTACATGGGCCTCGTTCAATATCTTTAACAGGGCTCGGCGATGTTCCTCGGAATGGAGGAGTAATGACAATAGTGAGATCTGGGCAGGTGTTTTTCTCAGCTGCTCAACCACAGAATAGTCTTGCACTTTCATCTTCCTCAAGGAAGTCTTCAGCCTCTTCTTCTGACACTGGCTTCTTGGTTGCCACTGGGTTTGTTTTTCTTAACTCCACCGGAGCAAAGCATCGACCTGATCGAGTCAGCCCTTGCGCTTCACAACTGACTTCTTCCACCTGTTTTCCTTGGTATGTCACCACTGCTTTTTCATATTTCCAGGGCACAGCCCTGCTGTCAAGCATTGGCAGTTGGACCACCGGCTTTATGGTCACCCGTTCTCTACATACCCCTTTCAACATGACTGCCGGTGTGGGCAGGATCCCTGGTATTACCAACTTGCTTGGCTCGGGTTTGCTTGCTATGACGGACGGGTTCTTCCCCCATATTACTACCGGCTTGACGCCTTCTCCCTGCGACTGTACCTTTGTTCCTCCACCGGCTAAGACTTCTTTTGGGGCAGCTTGGATCATCATCACTGTTTGTGAGGGTTTTCTTAATTCTCCTCCCTCACACACCAACTCAATCATGTGAGCTTCGTGGTGCGCTGGCAGCGGGTTTTGGTTGATGTTAGGAGCCTCCGGTGTCTGGACCTCGATCTTATCGGTGTCAATAAGATCCTGTATGGCATGCCTTAACTTCCAACACTTCTCGGTATCGTGCCCGAGCATCCCTGAACAGTATTCACAACTGATTGAACGATCCAAATTCTGAGGCGGAGGATTTGGTTCCCGAGTATGGACAGGACTAACCAAACCTAATTGCCGCAGCTTGTGGAACACAGCGGTGTAGGTTTCTCCCAGTTCGGTGAAGGTTCTTTGTTTCCGCAACCTGTCATTTCTGGCATCTGGATTTCCCCGGAAACCTGCCCCTGAAGGATTTCTATATGCCCTTGGTGGAGGGTAAGTGTTTTGTGGTGGTGCATATATGTTCTGGGGAGCCGGTGCGCGCCATTGTGGGCGAACCGGAGGCTGAGTGTATACCTGGGCTTGGTGTACGGAACAATGTGGTTCTCGAGGTGGATAGAAATTTTGTGGTGGGTTGTATGGATAGTTTGACCTGTGAGGCCTGGGTTGGTTGTAGTGTGGCCTGCCAGCCCTGGGCCAACTGCCTGCCTCGATCGTGGCAACCTCTTCTTTCTTTCTTCTTAGCGCACCTCCCGTGCCGCTTTGAATAGCCTGGGTTGTGGCCTTAAGTGCCGAATAATTTAAGATCTTGTCCGACCTCAAACCTTCTTCTATCATGACCCCTATTTTGACCACCTCGTTGAAAGATTTTCCAACCGTTGTCACCAAGTGACCAAAGTAGGTTGGATCCAATGTCTGCAAAAAGTAGTCTACCATCTCTCCCTCTCTCATGGGAGGATCGACCCTAGCTGCTTGTTCTCTCCAGCGGAACCCGAACTCGCGAAAACTTTCCCCGGGTTTCTTCCCAGTTCTCAATAACGTGAGACGGTCAGGGACTATCTCTAGATTGTACTGGAAATGACCTGCAAAAGCCTGTGCCAGATCATCCCACGTGTACCACCTGCTGAAATCCTGCCTGGTATACCATTCCAGTGCAGATCCGCTCAGACTTTGGCCGAAGTAAGCTATCAAAAGCTCATCCTTGCCTCCTGCCCCTCTCATTTTGCTACAGAATCCCCGCAAATGTGCCATGGGATCACCGTGCCCTTCATATAAATCAAACTTGGGCATCTTGAACCCAGCCGGGAGTTGGACATCTGGGAAAGGGCACAGATCTTTGTATGCCACGCTGACTTGATTGCCCAGCCCGTGCAAGTTTCTGAAGGATTGCTCCAGGCTTTTGAACTTTCTTAACACTTCATCCTGTTCAGGGGCCTTAACCGGCTTCTCAACCTCTGCCGGTACTTCCAAATGGGGATTGTAAACCTGTGGTTCCGGTGCGTGGAAGGTAGGCTCAGGGGGATAGTATTGTGTATCGTGAGCCTGGAACAATGGCTCACTGGTCGTTCGCTGCAAAGGGGCTGATGCAGGTCCCACAAAAATGGGAATATTGGATGTTGGGAGAGGTTGATGGGGTGGTGGAGCTTGGGAATCATGAGGGCTTCTTTCTTGTTGATAGAGGGGGTTTGGGCGGCTTGTGGAAGGGCCAGAGTGAGGGTACTCCGGCACCTGCCCCAGTGTCTCAGGGCTCTTTTGCGTTTTGGCCAGGGCTAGCTGCATTGCATGCATCTCTAGTCCCATCCTTTCAATCTTTTCCATTGCCTCTTTTAGCAACTGGCTCATTGGCCTTTCTTCCTCATTACTATTCTCAGAAGTGGTCATGCTTGTTGCTACCGGTCCTTTGGATCTGGTTTGGTATGAATGTGTTGCCAGAATTCTTTAACAATTAACTGTCTGGTATCAGACAACAACAAACTTTGTTAGTGTTAGAGCTTAACAGATTTGATCATAACACATAGAGGATGCAATGCACCTAGGCAGTTAACCGTTTTTACATGCTTTGCTTCAAACCACATGCGTCATCCCGGTTTGTTCATTCGTCTCTTTTTTAGAGTATTATGCGAAACCCCGCGTTTTTATTTTATTTACATTTTCTTTTCTTTATTTATTAAAAGCGGTCGAATCTTATGGGGATTGCCTACGTATCACGTCCCCGCGTGAATCAGACCAGGCGTAGTTCTGCCATAAAGTAAAGACACATAGAAATTCTTCCGGAGTCACTTAATTTCATTATCAAAATTTGCTATTACACATTACTTCAACAAAATAGCAACAGTACAGACTCCAGGGTTTTAAACTTGGTTTGAGGAAAAGAAAACAACATTGGGGAAACAACAAACAAAATAACCAGGACTCGATCAACAACTAATTTTCCAACTTAGGGACCCACGAGGCATCTTTCGGCCCTTTCGCGGCCCTAGGTGTAAGGTCTCTTTGCAAGCCCTTCAACTCGTTCATAATCCGATGGACGCAGCCCATGATGGAAGCAATGAGGTTTTCCCGAGGTGTCTGCTCGCATGCCAAACATTTTAGGTAGATGTAATGCCCGACTTTGTCAATTCTTGCCCGAATGTTGTCCCTTTCTGCGAACAATTGCCTTATCTGTCGGCTCTTCAACATTAGCGTTTGTGCATTGGCGGCGAGCTGATCCTGGAATATATCCATTTGCCTTTCCATCCTTGTCATTGCATTGTAATAGCGTCTCCGGTCGGCCTGGGCATCTTGCGTTTGCTTGAAGATCCGCTCCTGCAAAGCGGAATTTGTTTCCTTCGCTGCTTTGACGCTCAGTTCACAATTCCTCATGACTTGCTGTAGGCGCTTTCTCCGGGCCATTGTACCTTCTGCCCATTTGGCTCTCATCCTTGCTATGCAGGCCTCTGATAGGTCTAATTCCACCTGGCTCTGGATGACCTGATTTCTCAAACTGGCTATCAATCTTTCATCGGAGCAACGCCTCTGTCGGTCGATGTTATTCTTACTGGCTTGGCGAAGCCGGGCCTTCAGGGTTTGGTTTTCTTGGGCTAACTTGTCTTTTTCAGCCTGCTCTTGGGCGATTTGTACGTTGTTTTCGAATACCATCCTTTCCATTTGTCGCTTCAGCTTCCTAATTTCAACCAGGTAACCTTCCTCTTTTGCAAGCCAGTCCCATTGTTCTTGCGATGACTCAACAAAATTTTGGAGGTGAGGCCGTTTGGTTGGCCGTTTTACGATGTTCTTCTTGTTCTGCCAAGTGATATAGGCCGGCGAGACTTCACCCCTAGACAAATCATTTACTCGGGTATTCGCCGTTAAGTACTGGCATTCACTCCATATGCAACGAACTGTCTTTTCAGGAAATTGGCCGTCACTGCTGACCTCGACTGCATAAGTGCTGAGATCTTCGTCCGGGTGTAGTACTTGACATCTTCCCAACTGCCTCATTACCCTGTAAGGGGCATAAGGTTGAATACCCCTGAGTCCCATCAAGAGGAAGTGAGGACCAGTGGCGGGCATGTATATGATTTCTTCCACAGAAAGCCAACCCAAAGTCCAGTTTATTTGGTCTGCGGTGATGATCCGGAGATAGGATATCCATTCTTCAAACCCTCCCGGTGATCGGAAACCTGAAACCCTTAGGCTATAACCCTCGATGCAGCCCACATTTGTAGACATGTAACGCATATACTGAGGGTGGTGACACAAGTGTTCGATCATCCACATCTGTAACAACAAGTTGCACCCTTCGAAAAAGTCTGCTCCAGCCTTACAAGCCGTGAGGGCTCGGTATATTTCTGACATTATCATGGGAGCAAGGATGCTTTTATCGTTGGTAATCAGGATTCTGACGATTCCAGCCACCTTTAGGTCGATATTTCTATCTTTTCGGGGAAACACCACAAGGCCCAAAAATGCCACCATAAAAGCGAACCGCCTATGCTCATTCCATTTTACCAGATTTCCCCTGCTGCAAACACCACTTTCTGGCTCATTGAATCCTCCTATGCTCCCGTACCTCTGGTATATGAATTGTAGGGTAGAAAAACCTTTATCCAGTTCAGCGTATGGGACTCCTTTGCTTATCTTCAACAGATCCATGAATTTGTGTGAATTCACAGCCCTTGGAGCGATCAGGTATTTGTGTCTCAAACCTTCAGTGACGTCCATGTAACCCGCCACTTCCTCTAAGGTTGGGGTGAGTTCAAAATCTGAGAAACGGAACACGTTGTGGGCCGGATCCCAGAATGTAACCAAAGCCTTTATGATGTCGCACCGAGGCCTAACTTTCAACAAATCAACCAAACCCCCCAGATGCAGTTTGACCTTGTCTTGCTCTGGCCTTTCTAAATCCTCCCACCATAATCGCACCTCCAGGGGAATTTTGCTTCTAACTGTCATCGGCAAACTTGGACTCATGCTCATTCTGCATGTTTATTGGGGTGATTAAGCAAAGATCCAGACTCATTAGACTCAAATACACAAATCGACACCTTTTTTTTTCTAGAAAAACGAAATCTTGGTTGTTTTTGAAAGTACGATGTTACCTTAAAACTTTCGTTATTTGGTTTATATCTCTATTTTGAAAGAACAAGTTGAGCCCGATGGGGGTTGCCTACGTATCCTGCACCATGCGAGAATCAAACTGACGTAGTTCGGGCATAAATCGAATTTTGGGGACACCTTATTTTTCTTAAAAATGAATCAAGGACTCCCCTTTTTTTCTTTTTCTTTTAACAAATTAATAAGACACACATTTTTCAAAATTCTGGCGGAGCTTTGACCATTTTTGTGACTTTTCAAGAATAAATAAGTAGCCCCTTAACCGTTATTCCTCTTCCTTTTCCAAACATTCCCGATATTCAGAAACCGGTCGGCATGCAAGCCTTGAAACAAGTAAATGCATAAAGCAAACAGGATGTAGCAGGATGGTCTTTATTCTCAGGTTGCCTGTCCTAGACGGACCCAGCCCCTGTGCTGAGTCCCCTAAGTCAAATGCACATGATGCAAATAAGCGTTCCTACTAGGGATCCGGCATGAAGTTATGTTATGCTAAGCTGTAAAACCTAGGTGCTTGTTCTAGACCTGGCTTACCCGAGCGGACAACTCGAGCCGAGGATGGGAGCTGTGTACCGGTAACCAAAAGGCCATCCGACTTTGCAACTCCTCCGAATCCTCGTTCTATTTTGGCATATGACACTAACAGAAAGAAGCCACGACCAGCGTGCGCTCCTCAAGAGAGAAGAGAAGGGTTTCGGCACAGTTTATATATACAGTCCAAATAATATCAAGGCGGTAAAAGCAACACTTAGCACATTAGGCTCAAAACATGTAATAAAATCAGATAATAAATAAAGCCAAATAATAACAATTATTCTAAGCTCGAATTCTTAACCCCGAACCAGTGGTTCTGACACCATCCCCAGCAGAGTCGCCAGAGCTGTCACACCTCCTTTTTCCGCGCCCGCGGGGGCGCAGGGGAGTTTTTTCCAATTAAAGGACAATCGAAACGGGATTGGTTTATTTATTTCAGAGTCGCCACTTGGAAGATTTAGGGTGTCCCAAGTCACCAATTTTAATCCCGAATCGAGGAAAAGAATGACTCTATATTACAGTCTGCGTACCAGAAATCCGGATAAGGAATTCTGTTAACCCGGGAGAAGGTGTTAGGCATTCCCGAATTCCGTGGTTCTAGCACGGTCGCTCAACTGTTATATTCGGCTTGATTATCTGATTTTAAATACAATACGAACTTATGTGCAAATTTTATCTTTCAACCGCTTTTATCATTTACCGTGATTTTTATCAAGAATTGCAACGTTATAAAATGTATCTCGAACCACGTTACAATCAATGTACCCGTGGCCATCGACACGCTTTGACTCCGTTGAGATTTGGATTTGGGTCACATCAATGTGCACTCGAGTTTAAGGAAATTAAATTATTAAGGCGCGTCTAAAGCGACTAGCGTATTTATTTTGGGTAGGGCCGTGAAATTTTACTAAACGGTCCATCCCGAAGTCTAAACAATTTTTAAAGCAAATATTTATTGAGGGCCCCGCAATTTGTATTTTATTTGGCGAGGCTCATCTCGTTCTTTATTTTTAATGAATTTGCAACGTCATGGACATGCATCTCGAACCACGTCACAGTCAATGTACCCGTGATTAGAAAGGCATTTCGAATCCGTCGAGATCTGGATTTGGGTCACATAAATGTGCACCCGAGTTTAAGAAGGTAAAGTTTATTAAAGCGTATCCTAAAGAGACTAACGTGTTGTCATTTCAGGAAGGTTGCGAGATTTGCTAAGCAACCCGTCCTGGAAACTAAATGCTTCAATAATATACATTTAACAAGGGCCCCGCATCTGCGCGTTTTGTTTATTTCATCGAGGCTCATCTCGTTCTTATTTTAAAGGGATATCTTATAGCAACTACGTTTCTTGTCGTGTTTGTCTCTATCAATTGAAAACAGTAGAAAGTCCTAATTAATTACATGTTTGAAGACGTTGTAACAACATTCAGAAAGGCTTAAAAATCCGAAACGGGGCTGCATACACAGTCAGCCGATCCAGTAACCACGGGCCCAAATCCAGCCCAAGCATGATTGGCCAGACCCGGGCCACTGCTTGTTCGATGCGAGCCTGCCGGGTCTGTTTTGACCCGGGCTCGACCTCTCGTGGGGTTGAGATTGTAAACCGTGTTCTTTATCTAAAAAAAGATTTTAGCAGTTGTATATGGAACATGTATTAGAAAGGAAAGAAATTAATTTATAGTGTACGATTTTCATGCTTTGCATACATTACTTGTTTATACTACACTATTGCATTAAATCTGAGATACAACCCACTGCCTTGGGCATACTCTTATCACCATCCTATATACACAATCTAACATTCAACTACCATTCATTGACAATTTATTAGGACTGTAAGCTAACTTCAGTATCCAAAACAAGAAGGTAAACTATTATGCATTATATGAGGTCTAACATAATATTCTATGTATATATAGACATCTGTAGATCTTCTCCATTCATGCTCAAACTTGTCAAATTACATTGGTAATATATTTGTGTACCTGGTATAGAGGACAACAGAAGAAAGGGATAGTCAGTTGGACAATATACCACTAACACAGCAACAGCAGATGCACAGCAACAGCACAGCAACAAACCAAACCAAATATCTTCCACCACCCTCAGACAAACCAATAATATTTCCCAGGGAAAGAGTACCAGCAAATAGTCGAACACCAAATGAGCAATCCCAGGAAAGAGTGGTGAAACAAACAGCAGTAACAGAGTATTCAATGCAGCAACACCAACAGTTCAACAACCACAAACAGATCAATCAATGCGAACAACAGAACTTGGCCAAGGCAGCTTGACCAATATGAACTCTTATACAACTTTCAGGCAGTGTTTGGTTACAATCTATTTGGAAACTAACTTATGTTATTCAGCTTTTTTTTTTTTTTTTTTTAAAACTCAGTAAAACTTTTTAGACTAAAAGTTTCAGCTTTCAAACTAAAAATTCCAGCCTTTTCTCTCTTTTTTTCTGAAGACTAAAAATCCCCCCCTCTCCTTTTAGTTATCAAATGGCCTATTTATAAGCCATATGACCAAGGGCAGCTAAGCTGCCTCCCTCCTACTTGCAGACTGCCCATACCCCTTAACTCCCCATGCCTAAAGGCATCTTTCTTGGAATCCTTAAACAGCCCCCATGCCCTGTCTATATTACTCTAATCAAGGGTTATGGGTTTAGTTAAGTATTCAATTAATTCCCATACTCTTAGGTCTGGTCCCCCATTAGCATTAATTTAATCCTATTTTAATTACCACTTGACACATTCTGAAATTATCCCCTAATCAGACCCTGCCTTATGCCAAGATTACCCTTACACTTTGCATATTACTGTATTACCCTAACTCTTAATAGTTAGTATATAGACCTCACTAATTTCAGCCAATACTTGACTACTAGCTAATTAAACTCAAACTGTTTTCAGGCTGATTTGTTAGATTTCTGAAGTTAATTGCCAGTTCTCTGCCCAAATTCAGGCAATGATTCAAACTTTCAGCAAACAGGGTGTCAATTAAAGGGTACAAGTTGGTCATGCTGATACAAGTAACGCCAACAAGAAACAGGCATAGTAATCAATACTGAAATGTAGACTCATTTAGATGACTACACAAGCTATGACACCTTTCAAGTGAATTCAGTTGACGACGCTTATTTAGATGACTATACAAGCTATAATACACAGCAAGCAACCAATAAACCAACAACCAACTCATTATTAACTTAAAACGTACACACATGGACAGATGAGTCGCGGAATAAACAAACTAGAATACGAACGACAGATAGATTTTAGGAGGGCAAAAGAAAAAGGAAAAATACCTCAGAAAAATGAAACTAAGATCGATTCAAATTCGAACTCGGGCCAGGTGATTTTGGGGTCTAATGGACTTTAACCGAAGTGTTCTCAACTGAGAACACTTTGGTAAAAGTCTGCTAGACCCTGATCCTGCCACTGATTCGAACAAAACCCATAGATCTGAATCCTAGGGCTCTTGAGGTTCGATTTGGGAACCGTTCAATTCTAGTCAGATTCGAACGGAACCAAAGCCACTCAGGGGGTGAGGGAGGTCAGGAGGGGCTGTGGTGTGATTTTGGGGTCAATCGGTGTAGATCTAGTTTTTGCTCGATTCTTCGTTTGAAGATTCGAGAGGCTACAGGTTGATTCGAGATGAGCGGTTAACGGATTCGTGTTCAGGGTGGCTGGGTGCATCGGGGATGTTATTTTGGTGGTCATCGGAATCCGAGTGGCTGGGGTTACAGGGGAGGAACCTAAGGTTTCTTAGGTTTTGAGAGGAGGGGGTTCGGGGACGAAGGTGAACAGTGGGGCTAGGGGGGTTTGGTTTGGGGCGTGGGGGTAAGGGGTTAGGCTTATATACGATCTAGGGGCTTAGATCCTGGCCGTTGGATCAAACGAGACCTATGGCCAGGATCTATTCACTTAGGGAAAACGGTGTCGTTTGTGTTCCTCCACAATACTTTGACGGAAGCTACATCTTTTGTTCTCAGCTTGCGGACTTGCCGATCTAATATCGCCACTGGCACTTCTTCATATGATAGGTCCTCTGTAACTTGTACATCTTTGATAGGGACGACTCGAGAAGGGTCTCCAATACATTTTCTCAACATAGATACATGGAATACCGGGTGGACAAATTCCAATTCGGATGGCAATTCTAACTCATAAGCAACCTGTCCAATCCGTCGAAGAATTTTATACGGCCCGATATACCTTGGACTCAGCTTACCTTTCTTCCCAAAACGCATAATACCCTTCATTGGTGAGATCCTCAGGAAAACCCAATCACCAACCTCAAACTCTAGATCACGACGTCGGACATCAGAATAAGATTTTTGCCTGCTTTGTGCCGTCCTCAATCGCTCCTGTATCACTTTCACCTTCTCAATAGCTTGGTGAATCAAATCTGGCCCATATAATTCTGTTTCACCGACTTCGAACCATCCAACTGGTGATCTACATCTCCTCCCGTATAGTGCCTCGTATGGGGCCATTTTAATACTGGAATGGTAGCTATTGTTATAGGCGAATTCTATGAGTGGAAGATGATCATCCCAATTCCCCTTAAAATCTAGAACACATGCTCGTAGCATATCTTCCAGTGTCTGAATGGTACGTTCAGCCTGTCCGTCAGTCTGCGGATGAAATGCAGTGCTGAGATTTACTTGTGTGCCTAAACCCTTCTGGAAAGACCTCCAAAAGTTAGCCGTAAATTGAGCTCCTCGGTCTGATATAATAGATATGGGCACACCATGAAGCCTAACAATCTCCTTGATATACAACTTTGCATAATCTTCAGCCGTGTAAGTTGTCTTCACTGGCAGAAAATGGGCACATTTTGTAAGTCGATCAATTATCACCCAGATGGAGTCAAACTTATGATAAGAGCGAGGTAATCCAATAATGAAGTCCATATTAATCACCTCCCACTTCCAGGTCGGAATCTCTATATTTTGAAGCAATCCACCGGGTTTCTGATGTTCTATCTTTACTTGTTGACAATTGGGACACTGGGCTACAAATTCTGCAATAGACTTCTTCATATTATCCCACCAATATTGCTCCTTGACATCATGATACATCTTTGTCGAGCCGGGATGGATGGAATATCGGGATTGATGAATCTCATTCATAATCTTCTCTCGCAACCCTGCCACATTAGGCACACACAATCGGCTCTGGTATCTCAGTGCCCCATCTTTTCCGATCCCAAAAGCCATACTTTTACACTGTTGAATGCTTTCTCTTAATCGTACTAAGATAGGATCTTCATATTGTCGTGCTTTTACCTCTGCTACCAAAGATGATTCTGATGTATTCTGTACAGTAACACCTCCATCATCAGAGTCTAACAATCTGATTCTCATATTGGCTAGCTGATGAAGCTCTTTAATCAACCCCCATCTACCTGCCTCAATATGTACTAAGCTTCCCATTGATTTACGGCTGAGAGCATCTGCCACAACATTGGCTTTACCGGGATGATACAATATCTCGACGTCGTAGTCTTTCAATAATTCAAGCCACCTACGCTGCCTCAAATTCAACTCTTTCTGCTTGAAGATGTATTGTAAACTCTTGTGATCTGTGTAGATGTCAACATGGACGCCGTATAAGTAGTGCCGCCATATCTTCAAAGCATATATTACTGCAGCCAATTCCAAATCATGGGTTGGATAATTCTTTTCATGCTTCTTCAATTGTCTTGATGCATAAGCAATCACATTCCCACGCTGCATCAATACGCACCCCAAACCTATACCTGAGGCATCACAATATACCACATAACCTTCTGTTCCTTCAGGAAGAGTGAGCACTGGTGCAGATGTCAATCGATTCTTCAGCTCCTGAAAACTACGTTCACAAGTGTCAGACCACTGGAATTTGGTAGCTTTTTGTGTTAACTTAGTCAATGGTGATGATATAGAGGAAAATCCTTCTACAAACCGCCTATAATATCCTGCTAGCCCTAGGAAGCTGCGGACTTCTGATGGTGTTGTAGGTCTCGGCCAATTCTTTACTGCATCGATCTTCTGAGTGTCGACACTAATACCCTCATCAGATATCACATGGCCAAGGAATGCTACTGAGTTCAGCCAGAATTCACATTTGGAGAGCTTAGCATATAACTTACGATCCTGAAGCGTCTGTAATACTATCCGCAAGTGGCCCGCATGTTCCGCCTCCGAACGAGAATACACTAGAATGTCATCAATGAATACAATCACGAACACATCAAGATAGGGCCTGAATATAGTATTCATGAGATCCATAAAAGCTGCTGGGGCATTTGTTAGCCCGAACGACATCACCAAGAACTCAAAGTGCCCATATCTTGTCCGGAAGGCCGTCTTTGGGATATCTTTCTCCCTAACCCTCACCTGATGATACCCTGAACGTAAATCAATCTTAGAGAAATACTTGGCACCCTGGAGTTGGTCAAAAAGGTCATCAATTCTTGGAAGTGGATACTTGTTCTTTATAGTAGACTTATTCAACTGTCGATAGTCGATACACATCCGTAACGACCCATCTTTCTTCCGCACGAATAGGACTGGTGCACCCCAAGGTGAAGTGCTAGGCCTAATAAAGCCCTTATCCAGCAAGTCCTTCAACTGCACCTTCAACTCTCGCAACTCTGCCGGGGCCATTCTGTATGGAGGAATAGAGATCGGTTGAGTGTCAGGCAACACATCAATGCTAAACTCAATCTCCCTTTCAGGAGGAAGGCCCGGGAGTTCATCTGGGAAAACATCTGGGAATTCGTTAACCACAGGGATTGATTGTAAAGTAGGCGGTTTCGCCTCCGCATCCCTAACGCGAACGAGATGATAAATGTAACCTTTTGAGATCATTTTCCTTGCCTTAAGATAGGAAATAAACCTACCTTTCGGTGTAGCAATGTTCCCTTTCCATTCAATGACGGGTTCACCCGGAAATTGGAACCTAACCATCTTCGTACGACAGTCAACATTTGCATAGCATGAGGCCAACCAGTCCATTCCCATTATCACATCAAAATCAACCATTTCTAACTCAAATAAATTTGCCGAGGTTTGACGACTACAAATCATCACAGTGCAACCTCTATATACCCTTCTAGCAATCACAGAATCTCCTATCGGAGTAGATACCGCGAGGGGTTTACTTATCAATTCAGGTTCAATGCCAAACTTATTAGCCACAAAGGGTGTAACATATGATAATGTAGATCCCGGATCAATCAGCGCATATACATCATAAGAAAACACAGATATAATACCTGTAACAACATCTGGAGACGACTCGAGATCCTGTCGACCTACTAGAGCATAGGTTCGATTTTGAGCACCACTCGAACTCGGCACTGCACCTCTACCCCTACCACGACCTGTCGACTGCTGAAAACCCCGTGCTGGAGGTCGAACTGATGAGGAAGAACCAGACACAGATCCAGTCGGCTGAGCCATACCATCACCTCCTCTATTAGGACAATCCCGCATCATATGGCCAGGCTGCCCGCACGAATAGCATGCATCAGAACCTCGACGACACAGTCCAAAGTGGGCCTTGCCGCACTGATCACAATGTGGTGTTGGGGGTCTCATCTGACTAGTATCCCTGTGATGTTGCGAGCCAGATGCCCGCGAACTCTGACCTGGACCAGAATAGGATCGATCATATCGAGGCCTCTGAAACTGTGGAGGAGCACTAGCTACAGGTGGCGCCGAACTCCTCAAAAACTGTGGCCTGATGCGGCCTCTGAAGTCATCAGAATACCCTGCATATCTCGCCCTCTTATGCTGGCCTCTATCCTGCTCCCTAACTGCCCTCTGCTGGCGCTTACGATCCTCTAGGGTCTGGGCATAAGGTTGAATACGGGAAATATCCATGCCCTCCACCAAGGAGGCTGTCGTACACTCATTTATTAGATGTGGTCCCAACCCATTCACGAACATATGCACCCTATCACTCATCTCGGCCACCATATGGGGAGCATACCTTGCCAAAGAATCAAACTGCATACTGTACTCTCGCACACTCATATTACCTTGTCTAAGGTTCAAGAACTTATCAGCTCTAGCTCGTCGTATCTCAACTGGCAAGTAGTGACGAAGAAAGGCCTCAGAAAATTCCTTCCACACAGCTGGAGGAGGGTTCGGACCCCTGGATCTCTCCCAACTATCATACCAGAGAACCGCTAAATCCCGTAGCCGATAAGAAGCCAACTCTACTGCCTCTGTATCACTAACATGCATAACCCGAAGTGTACGATGAACCTGGTCAATAAAAGTCTGTGGGTCCTCCTTGGGGTCTGATCCGGTAAACACTAGAGGGTCTAAATTAATAAAATCACGAACTCTTGTACTAACTGGTTTCTCAGCAGCACCTGTATTCTGCCTCTGAGCCTGAGCAGCTACCAAGCTAGTCAATAACTGCAAAGCACTCTGCATATCCTGGTCTGGAGTGCCAGACGGAGGAACTGGAGGCGCTGGGTGCCTTCTAATATCCTCTGGAGGAGATGGAGTAGATGAGGTATGAGAGGGCATCTCACTTTGAGCCTCACTTTGTCCTGCTCTGACTTGGGGCACCTGACTGGTACCCTCTCCCGCTGCTGTATCAAGCCGTCTACTAATCGTTTGCTTCCTAGTCGAAGGCATCACTGAAAAAAACAAGGTGAATATTAGAGACAAACACTTACGACTCAACTCTACGCACGATCTAGATTCAGGAAGAAGGTAACAACCCTAGATGTCATGTAGCCTCCTGATTATAAATGTGGCGCGCTACACATCCATAATCAAGACTCTACTAGACACGGCTCATAGACAACCCCTAGGACAGACTTGCTCTGATACCAAGTTTGTCACGACCCAAACTGAAGGGCCATGACTAGCACCCGACCACACTTGCCGAGCACCAACGTACATTTCATCTAACCTTCATTATTATCTTTTAAGGCTAAAGAGATCAATATAAATGGTAGACCTAGATCATGGACAACCAGCAATAAAATATGACGGCATGAACATACATAGCAGGGGATGACCAGACAATCAAGAAACTACATATAAGGTATGAGCTACCACGCTACTATGAAAGACTATACAACAAAAACTAGCCGACAAGGCATACCAAACTATACATGAGCCGACACCTGTCTATGAGCCTCTAAAAGAACATAAGTGTTGCAACATAGCCGGAACAGGGCCCCGACATACCCATAATGTCTATAACAAAAATTGCATACCAAGACCAAGGCAAGTCCGGAGAAGGGATCTCGCCAATCACCGCTGAACTGGACAGTCTACTGTGGTGGGGGAGCTGCACCTGCCTGTCTATCAGGACCTGCAGCATGACATGCAGCGTCCACAAATAAAAGGACGTCAGTACGAATAAAGTACTGAGTATGTAAGGCAAGGAACCATAAATACGATCAGTAATGTAAGCAAGGATAGAGAATATACAACCTGTAACATCTTAGTACCTCTGAGGGCTACTTACATGAAATGCATGATACATATGTATAAATACATAAACCTTTAAAGCATTCGCCTCTGTGGGCATCATTATCATCATATCGTACCCGGCCATAATAGGCTCGGTAGAATCGTACCCGGCCACGTGGAGCTCGGTAAAACCCAACTGATCAGTGGTTGCACAATAGGTGCCGTACCCGGCCAACTATAGCGTGGCTCGGTAGAGTAAAATAGATACATATATATAATGCATGCTCGACTCATGGAATCACATTCTAAACCTTTTGGAGTGACGTAAGGTCGGTATCCTCTGTACACGTTATTAGGACTAACTCTTCACTATAAACCTTATAAGAATCAGGAAGTACCAACAACATTGATAACATAAGACTAAGAGAAGCAACATTAACATCAATCGTTCCATAAGAGGGAAAACAATGTAAGTACTGCTAGCTTCTAAGAGTAGAGTATCTTGGAAGATCGTTCATTACATTATGTGCAATCGGAGTCGTGCAAAAGAAGGAAAGGGATAGCCTCACATACCTTGTATATACTGCCCCAATCTCAAGCTATGCAATTGTCAAAACTCCTTAGTCTACAATAAGAGAAACGATACTATCGTTATCATTTAAGCGTCATAACTATTATGTATCGACCACAACCTATTTTACGATGAAACGGACAGCACCTCCCCTATATATATGACCTCACACCATTCAAAACAATCACCAAACAGCCCAAACAACATCAATAATAAACATATTGAGCCTCCCAAAATAGTCCACACACAGCCTAATCACTCCATACATACGACGACCACCGTAGTCGTGTCAAACAACCTGGAAATGTTACGAATAACTATCAGCCCATAACCCTACATATATATGGTGTTTCTCCACACCCTTCCTCCTCCAAAACTCCACAAGATAGTAGTAAAATACGCAGCCCAACAACAACGCAAAACAGTCCACAAAACAATAACATTACTTCCAAGCCTTTCGATATATATTTCACAAGTTCTAGCTTCAATGGCTTAGCTGCAACTTGGATAATCTTAAATACATATAGAGTAAGAGGTTCCTTACCTTTATACAGAAATAACAACTCCAATTTGACCTTAAATTTCCATGAAATATCCCTCCAATGCTGCCACAACAACAAAAAAGCGAAACTAGCGATCAATTAGTGTTTTTCGGCACTAGAATCACTTTAGAAGGCTTGAAATCACCTAGGATTGATATTAAGAACATGAGGGAGTATTTACAGAACATAAACCCTTTAAAACAACCTCCCACACGAGCTGGAATGACACAAAAATGAGCAACAACAAGAAGAACAAGAGACTTACTAGCGCCACGGAATTCCCGACACTTGATTTGTGTTGTTTGCCCTTTTTTGGGTCTTGAATCTTGAGAGAACCTTGAGAGGATGTTCCTAGGGTTCTAAGGTCTGAAAATAGTGAAAAGAAATGACTTAAAACGGGTTGGAGTCATCCTATATAGGTCCAAATATCTTAAACCGACTTAGTGGGCCCCATAGAGAGGTGCTTGGCGCAGTCTCGCGAAAACGCGAATATCTCTCTACTCCGAAATCGTATCGATGAACGGTTTAATGTGTTGGAAACTAGACTCCTAGATCTTTAATTTGGTTGGTATATCACCCCGTAATTCCTTGTAAATTATGAGAAAAGATTAGAAACATTTGACCTAATGTTTAAGTAAAATTATGAACCTAAGTTGCGACAACTTTTGTCGACTTTTGTTTCATAACTCGTTTGACTTCAAGACTTATGATACGGATATTATATGATTAAAATACCTTAATAAATGACCTCTTGAGTGTATTAAGCACCGCTAGATTACCTGAAAATACGAGTTACAACATCCTTGATTCGTTTAACTTCTAATACTGGTTAATCACCCTTATACACTCTTGTATCACTTAAGACCAATAGGATTGACTTCTTATCATCTCAAAGATAATTCCTTCTTGGATTTATGTTAACTAATATATGGCATGAACTAACACATGTGGATATGGGTTGTAACACCCTCCCCCCCTTAGGAACATTCGTCCTCGAATGTAAGGGTTTAGGGGGAGTTTAAATCACCGTGGATTCCAATGGAAATTTCCGATCAATTTTCCCCTGGAAATTATGTTCAAATTCCAGCACAATCTCACTCTATATCACTCTGAAGATAAACTAACCTTCTAAAGGTTGAAAGACCAGCCTTGTTTTTGCTTTTTTTTTTACTTCCTCTCCAAAAACTTAATCTCCAGCCCCTTTTTTTTCTTTTCTAAATGAGCCTATTTATAAGCAAAGCAGGCCAGCCAAGCTGCCTTGATACAGCCCATACCCCTTAATTCCCAATGCCTAAATGTCTTTTCTTGATGCCCACTATATTGTTCCCCATGCTTGTCCTATTGTTCTAATCAAGAGTCATGGGTTTAGAGTATTCATTTTAAACTCCCATGTTCTTATGTCTTGTTCCCCACTGACAATTAAACTAAGGCTAACAAATTACCACTAGGCAAACTTAAGCTTACAACCTGTTAAGATCCTATTAAACTCCCAAAATTACCCCTTAACCCTTGCATATTACTGTATTACCCTAAGCCTTACTGGTCAGTATATAAAACCCCTCTAAATTTAGCAAATCACTGATTACTAATTGTATAAGCTTAAACTCAACACTGATTTCAGGTTGACCTGTTAGGTTTCTACAGCTATATCCAATTCTCAACCTAAGTCCAACTTAAAATTAGATCACACAGGGATATCAATCAGATAAGTTGATCAAATTGAGAACCAATCCTGACCAACTTAAATCAAACAACCAACAGGGAGCAAATGATGAAGCAGTGACAATCAGGCTTCCATGGCAAACTATGAAGATCATGGGGTTACTGAATGAATGAGCAATCTAGTTCAAAGACAAAACTGAACATATTCAATAGGTTCATATATAGATGTAGAGCTGGTAAACATACATGGAGGGCATCCATGAGCTACTATCATGTTTCCTCTAATTTTTAAACAAATTAATTGATGACACTTATTTAAACGACTATACAAGCTATAACAGACAACAAACAATCAATAAAATACACAAACTATCTAAACATTACCTCAGGATCCACAGACTTGATAGAAAAATCAAAAACAAACCAAACTAAACATGAAAAACATATAAAATTCATAGGAGAACAAAAGAAAGGAAAAAATTACCTCAGGGATTCGAAATCAAAAACTGACCCAGGCTCGAACTCGGACTCGACCATTTTTGAGGTCGAATGGACTTTAATCGAGTGTTCTCAACTGAGAACACTTCGACTAAAGTCGATTAGACCCCACATCGTCTTTTAATTTGGACAGATCTCAACTTTTGGTCTTTTAGGGTTCTTTGTGGTTTGATTTGGTATTCGTCCAGCTCCGGTCAGATTCGAACGGAACCAATGGCGTTTAGGGTGTGAGGGAGGTCAGGAGGTATTGTGGTATGAATTTGGGGTCAGTAGGTGTAGATCTGGTTTTTGCTTGAATCTTCAAACGAAGATTCGAGACGTTCAGGGAAGATTCGAAGTAAACTGAGTGTGGATTTGGAGAGAGGGGGTCATGGTGATTCAGGGGTGTTAGTCTGGTGGTCATCGGCGTCGTGGTTTCCGGGTTTACAGTGGGGGAATCCTAAGGCGGCTAAGGTTTGTAAGGGTCGTCTCTCGGACGATGGTGAACAGTAGGTGAGGGGGGGTTTGGTTTGGGGCGTGGGTGAGGGATTGGGGTTCTTATACGGGGTGGATGGTTTAATCCCGGCCGCTGGATCAATCAAGATCAATGGCCAGGATTAGAGGAGTTAACCAACACGGCGTCGTTTGGTTTAAGTAGGGGGGTCTGTTCGAACTGGGCAACGGGTCGGGTTTAGGGCATGGGTAAGGGGGACGGACTCTGAGCCATTGGATCATGTGAGGTCGACAGCTGGGATTGATTGACTTGGAACGACATCGTTCCAGTGATTGTAGGAATGGACCGGGCACAAGGCGTTTGGACTGGGTCTGTGTCTTGGTTTTGGGCCTGATTTTTTTGGGCCTAATCCGAGTTTGCTTTTTTCAACTCTTTTTTTCTTTTCTACTTTTAATTAACAATCAATAAACTTCTAAAATAATTTGTAAACCCAAAATTAACCTACAACATTGTTAAACCTTAACAACAATTGTCATACAAGGTTAAATATTTAATTAATTTAAAACAAAATTACAAAACGGTACACATGACTGACAAAACGCAACAAAACTGCATATTTTGTAAATTTTTTTCCATAAAACGTGACTCAATTAATTCCAAGACGTATACTTAAATCTTGAACGTGCGTGCAACATGTATTTTTGTATTCTTTAATTAATCACAACAAGGGTAAATATTTGCGGACAAAAATAATTACCAAATGTCACGCAAATTCTCAAAATTGTACATAGATGAAATTTGTTTTATTTTTGATTTTTTTGGGAGTAATTTTCGTGAAGCAAAAATCACGTGCTCACAGCTGCCCCTCTTTGTCCGAAAACACAAAGAGTTTTCGTGCGAAAATAAAGTGAGCAGATACGAGCGATTTTTGCCCGTTGGAATACTCCGTGCGAAGCATTTTTTGAAAAGATTTAACCGAACCTTTGCTTCAAAGGTTTCCTACATATCCCTGGCTAAAAGAGAATCA
The DNA here is from genome assembly GCF_000393655.2 of Nicotiana sylvestris. NCBI lineage: Eukaryota > Viridiplantae > Streptophyta > Magnoliopsida > Solanales > Solanaceae > Nicotiana > Nicotiana sylvestris. The sequence continues at coordinate 57,977,522 of NC_091057.1, read as the reverse complement.
GGTTAATGTAGTTAGGGAAGTTTTGGTAGCTGGGACTACCATGAGACTGCAATGTTACTGTTGTTGCATGCTGTTATTACTGCTTACCGATCTCCTTATTACACCGTGCTTAAAAGAAAAATCAAGAAGCTAGGCCAGACTACGGATTACAAGATCCCATCTATCTTCCATTTGTTCTTGATGCCTGGCTTTCTTGTCGGCTTGCATCTATTCTAGTGCTTCTTTCTTCCGAGAACTGACGGGGATGACACCGGCCTTTTGCTTCTCTGAATACCAATTCTCACCGTCTGGTTCGGTCCGCTGGGGATATGGCTTCCTTCATTAAGCTTTTGTTATGCTGGGAATAATTTGATGTTCAAAGGCCGCTTCTCTCGAGATTTGTCTTATCTTCCTTTTGGCTCATGTGCTTGAATATGCGCCGGGACCTCTTTTTGTAACCTTCTGCTTTCCGGTGAGTTGCTGGTTTCTAGACCTGAAATGTAAAGACTGAAAAATATTCCCTCGTTATACATGTGGGCGCCTAATTGGTAAAGACATGAAAGTATTCCTCTTGTTATACAAGTGGGCGCCTGTCTATCTAAAACATGAAAGATATTCCTCTCGTTATACAGGTGGGTGCCTATCTATCTAAAAGCATGAAAATATTCCTCTCGTTATACAGGTGGGCGCCTATTTATCTAAAAACATAAAAATATTCCGCTCGTTATACAGGTGGGCGTCTATCTATCTAAAAGCATGAAAATATTCCTTTCGTTATACAGGTGGGAGCCTATCTATCTAAAAACATGAAAAGTATTCCTCTTGTTATACATGTGGGCGCCTATTTATCTAAAACATGAAAGTATTCCTCTCGTTATATAGGTGGGCGCCTATTTATCTAAAAACATGTAAGTATTCCTCTAATTATATAGGTGGACGCCTATTTATCTAAAAACACGAAAGTATTCCTCTAGTTATACAGGTGGGCGCCTATTTATCTAAAAACATGAAAATATTCCTCTAGTTATACAGGTGGGCGCCTATCTATCTAAAACATGAAAAGTATTCCTCTAATTATACAGGTGGGCGCCTATTTATCTAAAAACATGAAAGTATTCCTCTGGTTATACAAGTGGACGCCTATTTATCTAAAACATGAAAATATTCCTCTCGTTATACAGGTGGGCGCCTATTTATCTAAAAACATGAAAATATTCCTCTCGTTATACAGGTGGGCGCCTATCTATATAAAAGCATGAAAATATTCCTCTCGTTATACAGTGGGCGCCTATCTATCTAAAAACATGAAAAGTATTCATCTTGTTATACAGGTGGGCGCCTATTTATCTAAAACATGAAAAGAATTCCTCTAGTTATATAGGTGGACGCCTATCTATCTAAAACATGAAAAGTATTCCTCTAGTTATACAGGTGGGCGCCTATTTATGTAAAACATGAAAAGTATTCCTCTAGTTATACAGGTGGGCGCCTATCTATCTAAAAACATGAAAATATTCCTCTCGTTATACAGGTGGGCGCCTATTTATCTAAAAACATGAAAATATTCCTCTCGTTATACAGGTGGGCGCCTATTTATCTAAAATCGTGAAAATATTCCTCTCGTTATACAGGTGAGTACCTATTTATCTAAAAACATGAAAATATTCCTCTCGTTATACAGGTGGGCACCTATTTATCTAAAAGCGTGAAAATATTCCTCTCGTTATACAGGTGGGTGCCTATTTATCTAAAAACATGAAAATATTCCTCTCGTTATACAGGTGGGCGCCTATTTATCTAAAAGCATGAAAATATTCCTCTCGTTATACAGGTGGGCGCCTATTTATCTAAAAGCATGAAAATATTCCTCTCGTTATACAGGTGGGCGCCTATTTATCTAAAAGCATGAAAATATTCCTCTCGTTATACAGGTGGACGCCTATCTCAACCAACAACTTTGAAAATAAAGCCGCCATTCTGTTCTTCAGGGGGGGGGCTCCTGACCTCAACAACAACTTTTAAAATAAATGCCATTCCTTTCTTTAGGATGGCGAGATTTCAACAACTTTTTAAAATAAAACGACATTCTGTTCTTCAGGGGGGCTCCTGACCTCAACAACAACTTGGAAAATAAAATGTCATTCCTTTCTTTAGGCTGGCGAGGTTTCAACAACTTTTTAAAAAAAAAACGTCATTCTGTTCTTCAGGGGGGGCTCCTGATCTCAACAACAACTTTGAAAATAAAATGCCATTCCTTTCTTTAGGCTGGCGAGATTTCAACAACTTTTAAAATAAAACGCCATTCTGTTCTTCAGGGGGGGCTCCTGACCTCAACAACAACTTTGCAAATAAAATGCCATTCCTTTCTTTAGGCTGGCTAGATTTCAACAACTTTTAAAATAAAACGCCATTCTGTTCTTTAGGGGGGCTCCTGACCTCAACAACAACTTTGAAAATAAAATGTCATTTCTTTCTTTAGGCTAGCGAGATTTAAAATAAAACGTCATTCTGTTCTTCAGGGGGGGCTCCTGACCTCAACAACAACTTTGAAAATAAAATGTCATTCCTTTCTTTAGGCTGGCGAGATTTCAACAACTTTTAAAATAAAACGCCATTCTGTTCTTCAGGGGGAGCTCCTGACCTCAACAACAACTTTGCAAATAAAATGTCATTCCTTTCTTTAGGCTGGCTAGATTTCAACAACTTTTAAAATAAAACGCCATTCTGTTCTTCAGGGGGGGCTCCTGACCTCAACAACAACTTTGAAAATAAAATGCCATTTCTTTCTTTAGGCTGGCGATATTTCAACAACTTTTAAAATAAAACGCCATTCTGTTCTTCAGGGGGGGCTCCTGACCTCAACAACAACTTTGAAAATAAAATGTCATTCCTTTCTTTAGGCTGACGAGATTTCAACAACTTTTAAAATAAAACGCCATTCTGTTCTCCAGGGGGGCTCCTGACCTCAACAACAACTTTGAAAATAAAATACCATTTGGCAATGCTTTATGAAAATATATATTTTGGCAATGTTTATACCAGTCGGACCACTCGGGTCGAATAGATTCAATATCCTGTTCGAGGGCGGATAGACCCATCATATCCTATTCAAGGGCGGATAGACCCAAAAATATCCTTACTCGAGGGCGGATGAACCCAAAATATCCTATTCGAGGGCGGATAGACCCATAATATCCTATTCGAGGGGGGATGAACCCCAAATATCCTATTCGAGGGCGGATGAACCCAAAATATCCTATTCGAGGGCGGATGGACCCAAAATATCCTATTCGAGGGCGGATGGACCCAAATTATCCTATTCGAGGGCGGATGGACCCAAAATATCCTATTCGAGGGCGGATGGACCCAAAATATCCTTTTCGAGGGGGATGGACCCAAAATATCCTGTTCGAGGGCGGATGGACCCAAAATATCCTATTCGAGGGCGGATGGACCCAAAATATCCTATTCGAGGGCGGATGGACCCAAAATATCCTATTCGAGGGCGGATGAACCCAAAATATCCTATTCGAGGGCGGATGAACCCAAAATATCCTGTTCGAGAGCGGATGAACCCAAAATATCCTGTTTGAGGGCGGATGGACCCAAAATATCCTATTCGAGGGCAGATGAACCTAAAATATCCTATTCGAGGGCGGATGGACCCAAAATATCCTATTCGAGGGCGGATGGACCCAAAATATCCTATTCGAGGGCGGATGAACCTAAAATATCCTATTCGAGGGCGGATGAACCCAAAATATCCTCAAAACTTGAAATTGTCTTACCTCCGGCCGTTTTTCTTAAAATCATGCTGTCTTGCTATCCCTTAAAACTTGAATTGATTTCCTCGTTCCTCCGAGAGAATTTTCGACAATGGCAGAAAATTTTCTGCCCCAGTTTTGGTGCTTTTCCTTGTGGCATGCTTTTCTCCATTAATAAGTTTTCCTTTTCCTGCTTCAAATCAAAGAAAGTTTGTTAGTTTTAAAACATGGTGAGTGGTCGTGCCACTCCTGCTGGGGATGGTTTTTCCCTTTCTCCCTTCCCCGCTCTATGTTTCATTACGCTATCAGAACTTGCTGGGGATTATTTTGCTGGGGATGAATTTTCCTTTTCTTCCTTCCCCACTCTGGGTTGTCCGACCCTCTTGGAACTTGGTCGAAAATCTGTCGAGGATGCTTCTACATCTCGATGATCTGTTGGGGATAACACTGCGAACCGCTGAGTAACACTGCTTGGGGATAACACCGCTGAGGATAACTCTGCTGAGTAAAATATGTTATCTTACTCCTTCTAAAACTACTTCCTTTAAGTAGGATGTTTTATTCCTCTGCAAACTATTTCCTTTTGCAAAACTGGTTTTCCTCTTCTTCTTTTTTTTTTCTCTTTTTTTTTTAATTTTATTATTTTTTTTCTTTGTTTTGTTATCTTCTTCCTTCGAAGACTACCTCCCTTAAAACTCGTTTTGCCTTTCCCCGAAAAACTATTGGGGATACCGCTTTTCACCAAACTTGTGTTATACTTCCCAATTTTTTTTGAAATGAACGAAAATTTTCTGCCCCAGTTTGACAATCTTTCTTGCGGCGCATCTTTCTGTCATCGGTAGCATTCCCTGTCCCTGCTTCAAATCAAAGAAAATTTGGTCAGTTTAAAACGTGGTGGTTGGTTGTGATACTCCTGCTGGGGATGCCATCAACCATTCTCCATCTATGCGTTGTCTGTCCATCTTGAAGCTTGGGCTGATACCTTCCGCCCTTCTTGACGATTCATTATTCCCAAACCTCTTAACCATTTTTCGATCTCCTTATCTGACCTCACGCATATTCATGACAGCTGATGTAACTTGAAGATCGTGCATGTTCATTGATTAACCATTTTCTCTGTCTATTCGTGTCACTAAAGCAACCTTTTCTGCTGGGGATATCCTCCTTCTTTTGTGGCATAGCTCGGAAACTGGCATTTCCACGACCTTTTAGTCTCATATGAATTTCCCAAATCATTCCCATTGCTCTCCGCGTTGTTCTTTCTTGATCTGTCCACGGGCCTTGGCCTTGAGGTTTATAACCTTTGATTTTGGCGGGGATATCCCTCTTGATACTCGTCCATCCTTTTGTCAATCTCCTATTGCTGGGGAGATATCTTTCTTGACACTGGCCTCGTGCTTGTTCCTTGCTGACTATACCACTTGGATGTACTAGTCAGATCTCGTCTTGCATAATTGGAAAGCTGATGGTAGATTTTTGAAGTCATTTCTCACTTGTTTGGACCAAACAGACTCTATTGGGGAATTTTTCTATGAAAGGAGAAAGATAAACAAAAAAGGAAACGAATAAAAGACAAAGAAAAAATACGACTCTTTAACAAGAGAAACTATAAATAAAAACCTATCAAACACAGATACCGACTCTAATGGTCATGACATGCACATGTGGCCTATCCTCTGCCGTCAATCGTCTTTCAAGATCTTCATTTGGCGATTCCCCATCTGATTCTTAATCTTATTCGACTTGTAGTGCCCGAAGGGTTTTCACTATCAAGCCTCTCTCATTTTGGTTTTTCTCTCAGTTTTCATCGCCTTATGGTGCCCGTGAAGATTTTCACCGATAAGACTCTCTCATTTGTCACTTTCCAGTTGGGGATTCGGAGTGTTGCCGATATGACTCTCTCTGCTGGGGATTCTTTCCGGCTATCAATTCATTTCCAATCCATGATCCTTTTCTCTATTGGGAATCGGGGTGCTATCCCCGACTTCCGTTTGTATAACTTGGCATCTTTCGAAGACTGGTCAAAAGGTCTTTCTTTGGACCGTAACGTGGGGTTTTGGATAGGGCTAGAAGGAAAGGGTATTGGCGGCTCAAAACGACTCAATTTAGGTTCAAAATTTACAACCTTCGGAACCAGCTTTCTTTACATCAAACACAACTTCTGCCCCAGTTTCTTGCTTGGGGACTTTTATTTTTTACCTTACACTATGTTACACTATGCACACTATTCACACTATGACCGAGCCGTGAAGCGCCTACGTATCCTCTTTGAGGAATCAGGTCAAACGTATTTCCCAATTCCTTTGTTTTCTTCTGACTTTCTTTTGTTTTGTTATCATTTTTTCTTTTCTTTTCATTTTTTTTTGTTTTTGTTGCTTTCTTTTCCTTTTTTTTCTTCTTGTCTTTTTTTCTTCCACGTTTGTATTTCTAACCTGTTGTTACCGATTCCAAATGAGGGGTATGAAAAGAAAAATAAATAAGGCTCAAAAAGGGGTAACGAAGGATAAAGTGTTTAGGTAGCAGAACAAAATGCCTTCGTCATTCCAGTCTTCAAAACATACCAAGTGCAAACAACACAATTAAACAAAGATTTGTAGCCTCTTCTGATGGTGCTGGACTTGACAATTATATTCACACATTTGCCTTTTCATTTGTCATCTCTAAAGCACCGTTGGGCAACACTCTCGCTCTCATTATCATGAACGACCCTCATGTCAATTTGGCGAATCTTGCTTTTAACGGTTTTCTTTATGTTTTACTTGACCTAGTTCCGCATGACTTGAGCTCCGAATAATCTCAAACCGTCCTGATTTCTTTTAAATGTTCCGATTACCTCTCAATGGTTTTATGATTAACTTTTAAGACTAGGCCCAAACTGTGTGCGCATGTCATGTCACTAGAATCGGCACTGAACAAATTGATAAAAAAAACTAAACAAAAAGATGACTGGAAATAATAAAAGATCGAATTTTGCATTAGACTAATGGTGAAATGGTTTGAATAACAAAACAAACAAAAACAGACCAGAATAAAATCCAAAACAAACCTGGACAAAACTACACAAATCGCTATGACAAAAATGGAAAGATAAGAGGATTTGACACAAGACAATGTCCGGACTACAACCCTACAAATAACCCGGACAACAGAAATGACAACAAAATAAGCCACCAAAAGCTTCTCTCTTGCTAACCAAGGAACGGAGCGTCCTCCCACTTTATCAAACCTGACATCTTAGCCACTGAGCTTCGCATCAATATTGCCAAAACCATTACCAACTTCAATATCATCAACCTCGTTCAACAAGTTCCCAATAGGATTCGAGTGCTTCTGTCATCAGGCCTCATCCCCACAAAGTGTGCATCATGATGTGCAGGTAAAGGATTCTGCGTGATATTCTGGTGTCATTGTCTTGGATTACAATCAGGTCTTCCTGAATTTTGTGTTTCCGGCTTACCACAAACCAACCACCTTAACTTTCCTTGCGATTCAAAACAAAACAGGTTAGAATGGACTCAGTCGGTCCTCATTATTAACGACATCTTTTTCCCTTTTTTTCATTTTTCTTTCGATTTTTTTTTCATTTTTTTCATTTTTTTGTGGTCGAATCTTATGGAGATTGCCTATGTATCATGACACCACATGAATCAGACCTTGCGTAGTTCGGACAAAATGAAAGGTAATAAAATAATAAAACATATTTTGTAACTTTTAATATTTCACAGTAAAACACACTTTGATTACAATGATTTAAAAAAAACTGACAAACTTAGACCGAACTAACAGACTCTGGTGAAAGACGAGATACAGACTTGAACATTAAACAACCCATATACTCTAATGAAAAGAAATTAAAAAACAGACTGACAGATTCCTTCCCCCATTTGCCACTTTCAACCAAATGGCTGTTTTTTGCAGACGTGGCCCCTGTCTAATTTTCATGAATTTTGAGACCGGGGAGGATCTGTTTTATGACACTTTTACAAACTTTTCCGTTCTTTTACGAAAATAGCCTTTCAACAACTGAAAAATATTCTAAGGCTATCTCGGCAAGAACGGTTTAATACATTGCCGAAACTGGCTCGGCTTATTTTGACCAACACACCCAAGAGGCATTCACTTTCCCACTAACAATTTTTCTTCTTATTTTTTCTTTTAAATTAAAATAAAAGACCTAGTATTGCCAACACGACCTTTCAGCGCCTTGGGGACGAAGATTTTAAGGTTGTGTGGGTCAATCGGTCAAAATCTAAAAAAAAATGACCCAAAGGTGTCTATTTATGCAAAGTCAGCATTCCGGCGTCCCTTTCGGGAACATTCGGCTATGTTCTGACAAAACAGCGTCACCCGACATATTTATGACCTTTTCTCGTTTTTCAAAATAGAAAACTCAATATTGCAAACACGGCCTTTCAGCGCCTCGGGGACGAAGATTTTTAAGGCTGTGTGGGTCAACTGGACCAAATCTAAAAATGACCCAAAGGTGGCTATTTATGCAAAGTCAGCCTTTCGGCGTCCCTTTCGGGAACATTCGGCTATGTTTTGACAAAACAGCGTCACCCGACTTCTTTATGATGACATTAAAATTTGACATATTTTTTGGCTATTTTAGCAAAAGGGGAGGTTGGACATCACCCAAATTATTTATGACAAAAATTAAAATTTTGACATGTTTTTTTTTTAGCAAAAGGGGAGGTTGGACCCGATTAGGGCTGCCTACGTATCTCACATCAGGTGAGAATCAAACCGGCGTAGTTCGCCCATCGGAAATAAAGGAAATAAACTAACTCTTTTTTTCCGAATAAAAATACTTACAAAGAAGAGAGAAAATATTTTTGAATTTCGATTTTATTATTATTATTATTATTATTATTATTTTTTATTATTATTATTTTTGAAAAGAAACGACGACTAAAGAAATATTTTTTTTTTCTGATTTTAACTTCTTTTTTTTTTTTTGGAAAGTTCGAAAAATCTTCTAAAGAAAAAGGAAATATTTTTGGACTATTATTCTGAATTTCTGAAAGACCCGCGTAGGTTTGCCTACGTATCTCACATCCGGTGAGAATCAGACCCGCGTAGTTCGGGCATAAAACAAACTATATTTTTTTTTTTTAAAAAAAATAAGACTCTTTTTCATTTTTATTTTTCATGGGAAGACAAACTATTTTCCTTTTCTATTTTTGAAAACAAGACAGAACAACGACTTTTTTTTTCTATTTTTCCTTTGCTTTTAGTAAAACAAACTAATAAAACATTTTTTTTTTCATTTTCTAAAAATTTCGGCAGAGTTTCGACAGTATTTGGGCATTGGGTTTTTCCAAAAATAAACAATTAACTCCCTAACCGCTATTTCTTTTTTTTCTTTTTCTCAATTTCACAATATTCCTGATATTTCAAAGCCGGTCAACACACAAGTCCGAATCAAATAAATGCACAAGTAGCAGCAAGTAAGATGCATCAGGATGGTCATTTTCATTTTTTGGTACACCTGTCCTAGACAGACCCAACCCTTTTGTTGAGCCTCCAAAGTCAAATGCACGTGATGCAAACAAACGTTCCTACTAGGGATCCGGCATGAAGCTGAGTTATTCTAGGTTCATAACCTGGGTATTTGTTCTAGACTGTGTACCCGAGCGGACAACTCGAGTCGAGGAGGGGGCTACGTACCGGGGACCCGCGGGATCGTCCGGCTTTGTAACTTGTCCAGCCTCTTTCTTATTTCAGGTATTGACACTAACAGAATAGGGAGTCTCGACCAGCGAGCTCCTCCCCGGAGGTAAGAAGAGAAGGGTTTCGGCACAGTTTATATACAGTTCAGATAATATCAAAGCGGTAAAAGCATCATTTAGCACATTGAGCCCAAACATGTAACAAAATCAGATAAAACCAAATATAACAATTTATCTAAGCTCGAATTTCTAACCCTGAACCAGTGGTTCTGGGTTAAAGTCCCCAGCAGAGTCGCCAGAGCTGTCACACCTCCTTTTTCCGTCCCCGCAAGGGGTGAAGGAGTTTTTCCAACTGAAGGACAATCGAAGCGGAATTTATTTATTTATTTCAGAGTCGCCACTTGGGAGATTTAGAGTGTCCCAAGTCACCGGTTTAATCCCGAATCGAGGAGAAGAATGACTCTGTTTAACAGTCTGCGAACCAGAAATCCGGATAAGGAATTCTGTTAACCCGGGAGAAGGTGTTAGGCATTCCCGAGTTCCGTGGTTCTAGCACGGTCGCACAACTGTCATATTCGGCTTGATTATCTGATTTAATGCATGTTGAACCTATGTGCGAATTTTAACTTTTAACCGCTTTTGTCATTATTATTATTTTTATCAAGAATTGCAACATCGTGGAAATACATCTCGAACCACGTCACATCAATGCACCCGTGGTTGTTGGCATATTTCAACTCTGTTGAGATTTGGATTTGGGTCACATAAATGCGCACCCGAGTTTAAGAAGATAACATTATTAAATACGCGCCTAAAGACTAACGCGTTGTTATTTTGAGAAAAGCCGTAAAGTTCGTTATGCGGCCTGTCTTGAAATCTGTGCATTCGAAATAACTATTCGTTGAGGGCCCCGCACTTTGAGTATTCTTGTTTGTCGAGGCTCATCTCGTTCATTATTATTTATTATTATATTTTTTAGGGAATTTGCAACGTTGTGGACACGCATCTCGAACCACGTCACAATCAATGTACCTGTGATTAGAGACACATTTCGACTCCGTTGAGATTTGGATTTGGGTCACATAAATGAACACCCGTATTTAAGAAGGTAAGATTAATTAAGACGCGTCCTAAAGAAACTAACGTATTGTTATTTTAGAAAACATGTCGTGAAAATTCACTAAACGGCTAACTCCAAAGTCTAACCAATGGTTATGTATTTATTGAGGGCCCCAGCGATGTGTAATTTATTTGGCAAGGCGCGCCTCATTTTATTTTTAAAAGGTCGTCCTATAGTGACTATGTTTTCTATTAAGTTTGTCTCTAACAATGAAAGAAGAAAAAGGGTCCGACTTTATTTACATGCTTACGAGTTAGTTATAGTTGGGTTCCGAATATGATTCGCAAAATCCGAAACATGAACGCGTATATGGGCAGTCGTTTGGATATTATGGGCCCAGGCCCAGCGCACACAGTATTGACTGGACCTGGGCCACTTCTTTTCCGATAAAGGCCTGGTTAGTTCATTCGACTCAGGCTCGACATTTATAAGGCTGAAATGTAAACTTGTGCTATCTACTCTAACGGTATTGTTGCAAGTTATAACGAGGCAGCCTACTAAATGAGGTGAGATTATCTAGCAACGGACAGTTTAATACTTAACGTATGTTTGGAAGACATGCTAACCACAGATACAACTGAAAAATCAGGATATTGCTTATTACACCATCACTTCTTTTCTAGCTACCAGCATACATAGATTATGAGCCATTAAGTTTCCATATGTGATGTCTAGTTATACATGATGACTACCTTCATTATCCTAATAGAAGATATGAACTATTATACATACAACTTAATGTTCCATATACAAACTGAAGCAAATTCGAAAAAGGCAACTTCAGCTCTTCATTTTTATATTCATGTTTCAACTTTCAGCTTACATTGACAGTGTATCAGTGGTGTACCTGGTATTGGGAAAGCCAAAAGAAGAAAAGGAAGGATCAGTTGGGCAGTAGCATTCACAGCAAATAGCAACAACAGAAACCAGCAATCAACAGCAACAAAACCCAGCAAAAGATCTTTAAAACCCAAGCAAGAAATTCAGTTTGCAGCCCAGCAATACCAAAACAAGTACATGCAAAGCAGAGAAGGAACCAGATGCAAGAAAAGCAGTAGCCTCTGGAAATTATGTTCAAATTCCAGCACAATCTCACTCTATATCACTCTGAAGATAAACTGACCTTCTAAAAGTTGAAAGACCAGCCCTGTTTTTGCTTCTTTTTTTTTACTCCCTCTCCAAAAACTTAATCTCCAGCCCCTTTTTTTGTTCTAAATGAGCCTATTTATAAGCAAAGCAGGCCAGCCAAGCTGCCTTGACACCTTCAGCCTTTTATTCTGCCCATACCCCTTAATTCCCCATGCCTAAATGTCTTTTCTTGGTGCCCACTATATTGTTCCTCATGCTTGTCCTATTGTTCTAATCAAGAGTCATGGGTTTAGAGTATTCATTTTAAACTCCCATGTTCTTATGTCTTGTTCCCCACTGACAATTAAACTAAGGTTAACAAATTACCAGTAGCCAAACTTAAGCTTACAAACTGTTAAGATCCTATTAAACTTCCAAAATTACCCCTTAACCCTTGCATATTACTGTATTACTCTAAGCCTTACTGGTCAGTATACAAAACCTCTCTAAATTTAGCAAATCACTGATTACTAATTGTATAAGCTTAAACTCAACACTGATTTCAGGTTGACATGTTAGGTTTCTACAGCTATATCCAATTCTCAACCTAAGTCCAACTTAAAATTAGATCACACAGGGATGTCAATCAGATAAGTTGATCAAATTGGGAACCAATCCTGACCAACTTAAATCAAACAACCAACATGGAGCAAATGATGAAGCAGTGACAATCAGGCTTCCATGGCAAACTATGAAGATCATGGGGTTACTGAATGAATGAGCAATCTAGTTCAAAGACAAAACTGAACATATTCAATAGGTTCATATACAGATGTAGAGCCGGTAAACATACATGGAGGGCATCCATGAGCTACTATCATGTTTCCTCTAATTTTTAAACAAATTAATTGACGACACTTATTTAAACGACTATACAAGCTATAACAGACAACAAACAATCAATAAAATACACAAACTATCTAAACATTACCTCAGGATCCACAGACTTGACAGAAAAATCAAAAACAAACCAAACTAAACATGAAAAACAGATAAAATTCATAGGAGAACAAAAGAAAAGGAAAAATTACCTCAGGGATTCGAAATCAAAAACTGACCCAGGCTCGAACTCGGACTCGACCATTTTTGAGGTCGAATGGACTTTAATCGAGTGTTCTCAACTGAGAACACTTCGACTAAAGTCGATTAGACCCCACATCGTCTTTTAATTTGGACATATCTCAACTTTTGGTCTTTTAGGGTTCTTTGTGGTTTGATTTGGGATTCGTCCAGCTCCGGTCAGATTCGAACGGAACCAATGGCGTTTAGGGTGTGAGGGAGTTCAGGAGGTATTGTGGTATGAATTTGGGGTCAGTAGGTGTAGATCTCGTTTTTGCTCGAATCTTCAAACGAAGATTCGAGACGTTCGGGGAAGATTCGAAGTAAACTGAGTGTGGATTTGGAGAGAAGGGGTCATGGTGATTCAGGGGTGTTAGTCTGGTGGTCATCGGCGTCGTGGTTGCCGGGTTTACGGTGGGGGAATCCTAAGGCGGCTAGGGTTTGTAAGGGTCGTCTCTAGGACGATGGTGAACAGTAGGTGAGAGGGGGTTTGGTTTGAGGGCATGGGGTGAGGGATTGGGGTTTTTATACGGGGTGGGTGGTTTAATCCCAGCCGCTGGATCAATCAAGATCAATGGCCAGGATTAGAGGAGTTAACCAACACGGCGTCGTTTGGTTTAAGTAGGGGGTCGGTTCGAACTGGGCAACGGGTCGGGTTCAGGGCATGGGTAAGGGGGACGGACTCTGAGCCATTGGATCATGTGAGGTCGACGGCTGGGATTGATTGCCTTGGAACGACGTCGTTCTAGTGATTGTGGGAATGGACCGGGCACAAGGCGTTTGGACTGGGTCTGTGTCTTGGTTTTGGGCCTGATTTTTTTGGGCCTAATCCGAGTTTGCTTTTTTCAACTCTTTTTTTCTTTTCTACTTTTAATTAACAATCAATAAACTTCTAAAATAATTTGTAAACCCAAAATTAACCTACAACATTGTTAAACCTTAACAACAGTTATCACACAAGGTTAAACATTTAATTAATTTAAAACAAAATTACACAACGGTACATGACTGACAAAACGCAACAAAACTGCATATTTTGTAAAAAAGTTTCCCATAAAACGTGACTCAATTAATTCCAAGACGTACACTTAAATCTTGAATATGCGTGCAACATGTATTTTTGTATTTTTTAATTAATCACAGCAAGGGTAAATATTTGCGGACAAAAATAATTACCAAATGTCCCGCAAATTCTCAAAATTGTACACAGATGAAATTTGTTTTATTTTTGATTTCTTTTGGAGTAATTTTCGTGAAGCAAAAATCACGTGCTCACAGTGCTGAAATGATGGTTTTTAATTACTCTATTATCACACCTATATATTTTGTCTCTAAGTTATTCATATATTAATTTTGTAATTCTCGCGGAGCAAAATTGATATATAATAACTGATAAATAAAATAGTAGAGTGAAGGAAATTTTCCAGCAAACTATTATTTCAAGTCAGTAATCTTGCTTGCCTCAGTTTTAATTCTCACGGAGGAATATTTGGAGGCAAGATTATTGATCCTTAGTAAAAATATTCTCACGAAGTTTTTACTTTCTTTTAGCATAATTCAAGCAAGAAAAATATTTCGATTTAAACGTCACTAGTCTTAAATTGATTAATTAACATAATTCTCACAGAGTGTTATTAATTGATTATTTCTTAGCGAGGAAAATATAATTGTATTAGAAATAAGCAATTATTCTTTAAAGAAATAAATGTAAAAATTGAGATTTTATTATATTAATATTATCAAGTTAATTCAATGGTTCCCAGCTCTTTTTTAAAATTATAAATCTTTCAAAAGTTATTTTTTGTTTAAATAATTAACAAGTTTTAAACCTCACTCACTTTTCGTCAATCTTATTCTCTCAAATAGTAGTTAAATATTACAAGTCTGTAGCATAGATTATCCAGTCTATGCGGGATGATATCTTAAACTATACTAAAATTTGACAGAGTACGAACAAGAAATTTCAATACAAATTCGCCTCGTCACTTAATTTCCTTTTTTTTTGTTATTCTTTAAATGTCTTCGATATATATTTTTGTTTCACGAGCTTATTTTTGGATATATAACATCTCTAATAGTATTCAGTAAAATATATTTTTCAGGAAGATTTTGTTCTTCTGGTAAGATAGAGGAGACCAATGCAATTAACGCGACTAGAAAAAAATATGATAAAGTGGTACGGATAACCTGTAAGAATAGATGATTTATTGGTATTGTTATCACGCCAAAAAGTTTATCTTTGTATTTATTTTGAACTCCCAAATTTGACATTATAACAAAGTAAATTATACCAAAAAGTTGCTTTTCTTACCCCTCCCCCCGCCCCCGCCCCCCAAACCCTATCTCCTCTATCTAGTTTTTCCTTCCCTCTATTGTTAAAAGATGGAGTAATTAACTTAACTAATCTAATTTTTATATTCTTCTCGTTTGTATTAGAAACTAAATCGGTTCAATTGCTCTTTTATTATTTCTCTAAAAGAATCATTATAGTACATTAACGCAATTTGTAATGTACTAGCAAAGATGAATCATGAATTTAAAAGAAATCAAACATTAATATCAATGAAGTTTGATGATATAAAAAGATATATTCGAACTATTAAATGAGTCAATAATTACGAGAGCTAAAAAGGAAAGTAAGACTTCTAGAATTTTTTTATAACTATTCTGTTAATGATATACGTATACAGTGATATGCTAAGTTAAAGCTAGTCAAACGATCATATTGTATAACTTAGCCAAATTACAAATTATAAATGTTAGCTCACATATCTCTCTTTTTTAGTCCCAACTATGGCCTCTTTAGTCTTTATCAAGATCACAATATGCCCCCATTTAGCAACCAAAAGACCACAATTAATAAATAAATATAGGAGTAACTAAGATTTTTTCAGTTGTTCAAGAGAAAAAAAATCAAACCAACCACTTTACCAAATCTATTCTAAATTATCAAGCAATTTGAGAAGTCCAAATCCAAAAATGCTCCCCAACCACTAGATTGTTTGCAAAATCTTGGTAATATAACGGTAATGTGGTGAAAGAATATTCAGTGGCAGTTGTGTCTTTTTCCCCAAAAGAACACAAAGTTATTAATAGGGTCCCCAAAGTTTCATGGATAGAAATTTTCCAATCTAAATTTTCCTATTTCCCTTCTCTCTCAAAAAAAAAAAAAAAACTTCAAGAAACGGTAGAGACCATTTCTCAAAGATATTCCCTTTCTCTCTGTCTGGGTGTTTCCAAGATCTGATTTTTACTCACTTTCTCTCACTAAAGATTGGATCTTTACATAGTTATTTTCAGTTTTCAACTTTGGCATTGTTGTACATGTAATAGAGATCATTGACAACTGTTGTTTTTTTGAGCTTTTTATTTATTAGTGGAGCATTTAATAAAAGCACTTTCATTTCCAGCTATACCCCAGAATTTGTTGTCATATAGTGCTTCCCACACACTCCTTTTTTTAACTCATTATTGGATCTTGAAATCTTGAACAAAGTTTCCATTTTTGCCCTTGCTGTTCTGATTTGGGGTTTTTACTGCAAGATTTTTGGTGGGTCTTGTTTGAATCTGATCATTTTAGCGGTATTTTTGGTTTCTTGAAGTTTGTTGATTGATTCTTGGAGGTTTTGTTTGAGCTACTTTTGTGATAAGGCGTTTGGCCTTTACTTATTGCTACCTGTGGTTTGTGGGTTTAATGCTTGCCACCTGAAATATGCAGCCTGATCAGAGGAAAAAGGTAAGACTCTATAAGTAGTATGCTAGAATCAGTTACAGCAATAACCTAGTTGTTGTAACACTTAGATTTATTGTTCCTTTCTTAATAGTAGTGATTGTTGCTTGAGGGGGGGGGGTGTGTGTGTTCTTTTATGCTTTAGAAAGTTCACATAATGATGTGATCTTCTGATTGGCTACCAACTTTAAATTCGGCCAATCTATTTTTTAATGACAGTGGTGTTCGGTCCAGCTTGCACCTTGACTATTCTATTAGATATCTACTGCCTACTATCAGCACAGGTACCGGGTAACTCTGCCAACCAAGGCTTAGGAAGATGGGAAGGAATCACCTAGTGGTTCTTGCCTCTGCTAGGATCGGCCAATCATTTATCTGATTTAGGACATTTGGTTGGAGGATTAAAATATTGATAGTTGTATGATTTAGGAACCTAGCTAAGTGGTAACTGGATCTTCTTTTCGTGCTTTGATATGTGGTGAGGTCTAAGGCTAAGTGGAATGTCAGACCTTATAAATGTATCACTATGGTACTATGCAAGTTAAAATATGATCCAAGCCAATCGAGAAACAGTTGTGGAGTGAAACAAATAGTTTAACTTGTATGGTTTTGATCAAATGGAACGATTGAATTGTTCCGTAGCTTGTGCAGGTTGGAATAGCATAGCTGTACACTTCGAAACATTTCTATTACGAGATAATGTGTTGTAGCAATTAAAGTATTGTATAAGATCCATTTTTTGACAGGTCTTGTAATTCATCTTGTGAATTATTATATGAATATGCAGGGGTCTGCAGATGTAGATTTCTTCACTGAATATGGTGAAGGGAGCCGATACAAAATCGAGGAAGTGATTGGTAAAGGTAGCTATGGTGTTGTCTGCTCTGCATATGATACCCATCTAGGGGAAAAAGTTGCAATCAAGAAGATAAACGACATCTTTGAACATGTCTCTGATGCCACACGTATCCTTCGCGAGATCAAGCTTCTTAGGCTTCTTCGTCATCCAGATATAGTGGAAATTAAGCATATCTTGTTGCCTCCTTCTCGGAGAGAATTCAAGGACATCTATGTTGTCTTTGAACTCATGGAATCCGATTTGCATCAAGTCATTAAAGCAAATGATGATCTGACGCCGGAACATTATCAATTTTTTCTTTATCAGCTCCTTCGAGGGCTAAAATATATACACACAGGTTTGTATGCATTGTGCATTAATTACTACTGACTTTCCTCCACAAAGGACATTTTTATATACTTAGACATTTACATAAAATTTCCAATTCTAATAATGCCTCTATATTGGAATATTATGCAGCTAATGTCTTTCACCGTGACCTGAAACCCAAAAATATATTAGCAAATGCCGACTGCAAGCTCAAGATCTGTGACTTTGGTCTTGCAAGAGTGGCCTTCAATGACACTCCAACAGCTATATTTTGGACAGTATGCTTCTTAATGCTCTGTGCAAAACTTTAACGTTGAAACATAGTTCTATTAATGAGCTTAGCAGAACATGTGACATCTAACATGATCTGATTTATTGTTCCTGTAGGATTATGTTGCCACGAGGTGGTATAGGGCTCCCGAATTGTGTGGATCATTTTTCTCTAAGGTGTGAATATACAATTTTCTGCTTTAGATAATTGTTCTGATCTATTGGTGAATTAGCTATGGGTTTCTTCATTTGTTATGATAACAGCACATTCTAAGACAACATTATTGTGACTTCTCCTCAGTATACACCAGCAATTGATATATGGAGCATTGGATGCATATTTGCAGAACTATTAACTGGGAAGCCTCTCTTTCCGGGTAAAAATGTGGTTCATCAATTAGACTTGATGACCGATCTGTTGGGCACACCATCTCCAGAATCCATTGCCAGGGTATGTTCCAACATGTTTCCTGGAACTCAAGATGTTTTACTCTGATAGCTTTGTGGCTAATATATGGTTGATTATCTGCCTATAGATAAGAAATGAAAAGGCTCGGAGGTATTTGAGCAGTATGCGTAAGAAAAAGCCTGTGCCTTTCTCCCATAAATTTCCGCATGCAGATCCCCTTGCACTTCGTTTGCTAGAAAAGATGCTTGCTTTTGATCCTAAGGATCGTCCTACTGCAGAAGAGGTACAAATACACTATGTCTATCTGTTTCCAAAAAGTTGCATTTTTTGCGACTCCAGCTCTTAACAGGGCCTTTATTCTTGTTCAAAATTCAGGCGCTTGCAGATCCATATTTCAGGAATCTGGCCAAAGTGGAAAGAGAACCTTCTGCTCAACCTGTTACAAAAATGGAGTTTGAATTTGAAAGGCGAAGGGTGACAAAGGAGGATGTGAGGGAGCTAATATACAGAGAAATTCTTGAATACCATCCAAAGATGTTGAAGGAGTTCTTAGAGGGGCAGGAACCAACAAATTTCATGTACCCAAGGTACATTTGGCTCGAACTGAGTTTTTCGTCTTGTCTTTGAACTTGTGTATTACATGGTTTTCTTCGCATTCATACCTCTTATATTGCATGTGCATGTCAATGAATTCATATATTGCATCTATATATTATGTTTAAGTTCCAGTATTGCAACTCAGGTGGCATGGCCACGACGTCGTGTTCTCTTAGAAAGGTGGATAGAGTTGAAAAGCTTCACTATGTCTATTTAACCTCATTTCCTTTACATGAAGTCTTCTCCGTCATTCTCTTTCTTTCTTCTGTTTCGTTTCTGCTATTTTCTTAGTTAATTATAGTGCTGATCTCTTCCATTTCGCATGAATGTTTACCTTTGCTTAGACTTAATAATCAATGTAGTTCTAGGTTAAACTGCTTTATTTGCATTGTGAATCAGAGCAGACTTCTCCTCCTTGGGGTAGTTCAGAGTTCAAAGGAACTCTTAACTTCAATTTCAAGGTAGACAAACTTTGAGAACTCTTCTAATAAAGGATTAATAGGAGTGGTTCTTGTCTTGTTTTCCTCTTGCGATTTGATACAGTAGTTCTAGTTCATGCAATCAGCTTTGACCTAGAAAGGTGTAAATCTAGATTTGTTGTACTCTAGGACGGTCTTGGAATGAAACCAACCCTGTTCCATATGATGGCATGTATTGTTTTATTTTGAAGGTAATTCATATGGATCTATAAACTTCCCATTTTCGGATGTGGTAGTATCCTGATCGACCCTCATTTTGCCAATCACAAGTATTACTCCCTACGTTTCAATTTAGATGAGGTAGTTTGACTCGGCACGAAGTTTAAGAAGAAAAAAAGACTTTTGAAATATGTGGCTTTAGGGATAAAAGTTTTGTGAGGCCATGAAATTTGTATGGTTATAAAAGCTTCTCATTAAGGGTAAAATGAAGAGTTTAAAGTTGAATTATTTCCAATTGTAGAAATGTGTCATTCTCTTTGGAACGTACTAATAAGGAAAGTGTGTCATCTAAATTGAAACAGAGGGAGTAGAATTACTCCCTACGTTTCAATTTAGATGAGGTAGTTTGACTCGGCACGGAGTTTAAGAAGAAAAAAAGACTTTTGAAATATGTGGTCTTAAAAGCTTTAGGGATAAAAGTTTTGTGGGGCCATGAAATTTGTATGGTTATAAAAGCTTTTCATCAAGGGTAAAATGGGTAAAATGAAGAGTTTAAAGTTGAATTATTTCCAATTGTAGAAATGTGTCATTCTTTTTGGAACGTACTAATAAGGAAAGTGTGTCATCTAAATTGAAACAGAGGGAGTAGAATTCATGTACAACAACATATGCCCAGTGAATTTCCACAAGTGGGGTCTGGGGAGGGCAAGATGTCCGCAGCCTTACCCCTACTCTTGAAGGCCCGAGAGACAAGTATTATCATTCATCTGCCTGATAAAAACCATTGTGGTTCATCTGACAATTTGCTTGAGAAAGATGTACATCTAAATCAATCTTTACCAGGAAAAGAGATACAACTCAGAAATGGCCAACTTTAGAAGCTTACAAAGAGAGGGCAAAGATGGCACTTCGACTTAAGTTTTCTCATTATCTCAAGAAGTTAAACTTGATACTATTGTAGGCATGTCCCAAGAATGACTGGTGTACTTGATTCTCTCCGTGACCAGTCATGTCAAGCTTATTATTAATCGTCTGTTCTTTTATCAAGCCTCAATCTGGCTGCTTTTAACCCTCTAGAAAACCTTTCTCTTAGAGAAACCTATCATTTCTGGCTTATTCGTACTCATCCTTAGCTAGCTGCAGTACAAAATTTATGGAGGGGGGCCATGGGTTATTGAGAAAATTTGGTGGCAACCGTAATATTCTTCTATGGTACATATAACATATCAGCGCTAACTTAGTCCTATATAGATAAACTCGCTATTACTTAGAAAAATATCATAAGAGGGTATTATACACTGTAGTTTCTTTTAAGAAACAGAATTTGGTTGCGTTGGAGTAGCGAGTTTCCGATTTGTTTCTCTTTGTTGTCTATTAGATCACTGATAGTTTCTTCTGTCTCTCCCCAGTGCCGTTGACAAATTCAAGAAACAATTTGCATATCTTGAAGAGCATTATGGAAAAGGAGGAGGGGCTGTTGCTCCGCCTGAGAGGCAGCACTCATCATCCCTACCCAGGTTAGTCCCCGGCAGTCATGCTAGTTGTTCAAATTCCTTTCTCCTTTGACTATTTTTGTTACTTCTCCTAGCTTTTCCCATTTAAGAAATGTCCTGCAAGTTTTGGTTATCAGATATTTCTCAATTCTTGCACAACTTTAGCCACTGATAAATTTTGGATACAGGGCTTGTGTATTATATTCAGATAATTCAGTGCAAAATCCAGTTGAAGTTGCAAATGATCTTTCTAAGTGCTCTATCAAAGAAGGCGAGAAACCACATGTAGACCGGAGTTCAATGATCCCCATGACAAGGCTGCCTCTCCAAGTTCCCCAGAATGTTCAAGGTTTGATTTCACTAGTTTGCTAACACTTCTAGTTAGCGTCCAATATTCCGATCTCTTTTCATATTTTAAATGCTAGAAGTATGTTTTCCTGAGACTAGTACTTAATGTGTTTCCGGGAGTACTATTCAATTTTTCTCTTTTGATTGTTGCCAGCTATAAAAATTAGCATTCCCTTTTCGTATTGATGATGGTGTATGCACTCATGATTATATTCTTTCTTCTGCATTGAAATTGGGAAAGACATATTGGGATGCTGCAATTCCTTGTGAATTGTTAATGAATTAGCATATGCAAATGATTTGATGGATATCTACATATGTAAAACTTGGAAACCTGGAAAAGACAGGTGAAACACTGTCTTGCCAAAATTGTGAGCACAGAAGTAGTACTCCTCCATCTCAGGTGTCTGGCATGGTCCAGTTTACCCAGAAGTTGTTTAGGAAGAGAGTCCATAGATGTCTTACTGTAGCGTAATGCAAAATAGTTGCTTGATGTTCTCCGGCCGTTTTTCCACATCGATAGCCTCTGCTGCAGAGCTGAATTCCTCTTCTCTGGAATTTCTCTTTTGTCAAACATGCTTGGTGAACTACACATCTAAGAGAAAGAAGCCCCTTATGTGGTACTTCGGACTTCTAAATTGTCATCTCTGTTACAGTAAGAGATTTGTAGCAGAATTTCACTGTGAACACCGCTTTCCTCTTTTATTTCCACCCCAAAATGACCTTTGCATCAGATAACTCTTTGCCTTCTTCAAGGGTCTTAAAAGATTCTGCAACCTCCTCCAGCTCCCAATCATCCAGGTTCCGTCTGAACCTTATATCCCAACCATCCGCAGATTTTGCGATGGGCTAAAATCTGTGTTAGCGGACAGGGTGAATAGTTGGGGAAATTATTCTTTCAAAGGGGTATGTCACCAATCCTATTGTCTAGCCAGACTGAAATCCTTCTGCCGTTTTCCAATTTTGAAGCCAATTCTTTTATTAAATTCAGGCCACAAAGCCCTAATATACTTCCAACCTCCCACTCATGAGGCACTAATACTGTGTCATCAAGGATGAAGTTAGTTTCACTAGTGAGAAACTCTACGTCAAGTTCTGTTCTCTTCTGGCTCATTAGTATTCTTCTAAACGGAAAACAGATAGATAAGACTGATACATGATGCCGTACTGCGCATACCCTAGTTGTATAGAAGAGAAACATCACTATTTAAGCGATATGAGGTTGCTTTAATGCTTAGGAAAGTGTTATTTATTAACAAGAGGAATTGTCATGCAGGTGGTGCTGCAAGACCGGGGAGGGTCGTTAGTTCAGTGATGCGCTACAACAACTGTGGAGCAGCAGTGACGGCAGCAGAGGTCATTGAACAGCGGAAAATTGCAAGGAACCCTGGTGGTCCGACTCAATATCCCATTTCTAATGCTTCATACCCTAGAAGACATCCCAGCTGTAAAAATGAAAGGGGTGAAGATAGTAGTGATGGTTCCAATGGTGTGCAGCCAAAACCTGAACAGTACATGGCAAGAAAAGTTGCTGCAGCTCCAGGTGGACCTGGTAGTCAATGGTATTAAATTTATGGGATCTCCGATTAACCATCTCACACTCAGCTTCCCAGTTCAGCCATGTACTAAGCTGACATTCCGGAAGGATGGTTCACTCATAAAACACACCAAATCCAAGTTAATTTGACTGTCAGCCATAAGTTATCAGCAACGCCAAGTTCAGCATTGCTTGGTAATTGATGCGAGGCGAGCACTTGAACTTGAAGAGTCCTAATATGTGATTTTGGTGGGTTCAGATGTCTATGTACAACTCGTCACTTGTATTCCTTAACTTTAAAGGTTCAAACATGGATTCTCCTCCATGACCCCACTCATGCTCTGTGATTGGGATAGAAATAGTAGCACTGATAAAGGTGGATGTTGGTATCTGATGTCAAGAACTACTGGTATCAGTTACTTCTTCATGTTTCTTTTTTCTTTTCCCCTCCCTTTATTCTTTGCAAAAATATTGTAGACACGCTACTTTGTTATGACTAAGACAATGATAATCTTAACGTGTAACCTGTAACATTCTTTAGTTAAATAAGGACCTCTATGTTTCTATTCCTCCTGGACTCATCCGTAAAGCACAACAGGTGACATGATATTTTTGCTTTGAATCATATGCCTGATCTGCCTGCCTGCCATGGTGATGCGATGCAGTTCTGAAACTTGTTTTTTCTTCTGAATCCCTCTTTTGAGGCAATGTTGACTTGGATGTAACACTATACATGTTTCAATCTATATCTTCTGGATCCCTCCTTTTAAGTTGATGTGAACTTGTATGTGACTAACAAGACATGTTGCAATCAAGATCAGTCACTCATCTATGCTTAATTCCAAATCAGTAGGCATCAGCTACGTCAATCCTCAATTACTCATTCTGCTTTATTCAGGCTGGTTTAATTCCAACGCTACATATAGCTGTGCAACATACGCTCAACTAGTTTAATCCAATTAGTTTCACCTCTGTGAATCCTTTTAGTGTATCTTCCATTTGAATATTCTGATTTCATTTTCTTCTTCTTTTGATTTCATTTTCTTCCAATCTTCGTCAAGTTTGCATGAATTCTTGATGATTCAAGGTCAGAAAGCAATTGTGCAATTTGCATATTTCAATCAGTGTCTTGGTCACATTCTGATGCATGGTGATCGATCAGTACACATCTGTGGACTTCCATACTTTGCCGCTAGTGCATGAGGATATTTTGCATCACATTTCAGATAGCTGACGCAAAATTCCAAGTCAATTTCTTGACAAAATCATCGTTGAGGTAGGCCAGTCGCAGGGATTTTAATTTCCCAACTTCTGCAGAAACAAGTGTTGCACTGAAATAGAAAGGAATAAAACACTTCATATTTGAATAACAGTAGAAACCGGAATATCCATCATCAATCATACATGAGAGTCGAGACAGGACACCAAACTCAGACCAGTGAGCGAAATTTGCTCAACTTGACAATATTACAATCTTCAGAATAAAAAGGGAAAGAAAGAAATCACACTATACCAGCATCAACCGCTGCTTAGACTCACACAACTGTTGACTTCGTCCTAAAATGAGAACATTTAAGCACCTACTACACATATTGCAGGCACCTCCTCATCCACCCTAGGTTAAAGGTCCATTTGCTCAGAAACAGAACAATATGAGTGACCAACGAAAGCATTCCCAGACTATATGCACTTTGGTAATAAAACTAGTAATAGAATCAATAACTGTACCAATTGGAACTGTTAAAAAAATTTGATGACAATGTCATTATAAATTGCTACACAGCATCAAATATGGAAACCTTGCACTCAATAAATCCTTTGCTTCACTCTTCTTCCATTCACATCAGTGCCATCTAGAATGTGTCCACCGTGCACATAAGAAATGATTGCATGTTCATTCATCCCAGCGACATACTTCAGCAATTCTGTGATGACAGACGGACAACTCTCCTTCAAGTGATCAAATCCCTCTGATTGCATCACAGCTGAAAACAGATAAAAACCAGTCAAAGATGCATTTAACAGGCCAGATCAAATCCCTCCGATTGCATTAGAGCTTAAACAAATAGAAAACCAGACAAAGATTATTTAACAGGGACAAATAGCTGATTGCCTGCAGGATAAATGTAAAACAAATAGCAGAAGAGCAGACATATGACATCTAGCCAAAAGTTTGTTTTGACAGCAGTGTAAACATGATCTTTACAGCAAAACATCCAACCAGGAAAAGATCTTTTGATAGCCCATTCACAAATTATTCACTTTGCCCTAGGAACAATTGCAAGGCTTCAGTGCAGAAAAGTGAAAGACGTCAATTCTGCAAAGTACTATATAGCAAATATGAAATACATAAAAAGACTAAGATACTAGCAAGCGCAAGATCACCAATAGGTGAGTAGAATCTCCAGTAGAGGAAAATATTGGGATGTGTTTGCTTGGTGGCTTAATTGGCAAAGGTGAAAAGCGCACTCAAAAAGTCGAGCAAGATATTCATATAATAACCAGGCTGAAACAACCTTTCACATCAAGCCATATAAAGAGACCACACAGAAATCAATATACTTCTCCAAGAGTTTTCACTATGATGAATTGGTTGCTAATATAAAAAACACCGATAGATGAGTAGTTATCCAATCAATAGGCGTCGAATACTTCACCTTTCAAGTTTTCAGGCAACGCAATGAACTTAAGACACACAGATTTCAGTTGGACACAATGATGCTGATCTGCCAAAGCTAAAGTTGTAGCAACGGTGTTGATTGTAACATCTTCGCAAAGCTTAGCCTCACAAAGTGCTCTCAATCTCTCAAGACCATACTGGTCAGCTGCAGCAAGCAGATGCTGAGCCATCAAAGTGACTGCCCATTTTGTATCGAGACCCACAAGCTCTTGTAAATCAGGAAGGGCATCCCAATAGATGAAGTGGAGCAACGCCTGGGAAAAAGCAAAAAAAGAAAGTTTTATCAGATAAAACAAAACTATGTCTTTGTACCAAACAAGTTGGGGTCGACTATATGAATCCTCACTGAATACTCCCATTTAAATTCATATCAGACGCCAAAATTAAAAAAATACTAATAACAAATCAGAGATGCCAAGTTCACTACTCCCAAACTTAGAAAAAATAAGCAATAATAATGACGAAGCAGCTATTTGATGACAAAATCTAGGCAGAGGTCTCAGGTTCAAACCCCACTAAGTTATTTCTTCTCATCTGTCCAAGCCTTGGTGGACTTGCTGGTGGGACGTGGCAGGTATCCCGTAGAATTAGTCGAGGGAAAAACAATATGCAAAGCCAGATTACTAGAGCCAAAAACACCATAACCAACATAGAAACATTAGGAAATATAACAGGGGAGATGCACAACAACCCCCAGGGCCCGCCGGTACCTTAGGTGTTTTGAGCTCAACTCCATTATTGCAAGCCAAGCTCACAAAGCTCCGATACAATATTTTTGAACTCATTTGGCTCGGTGAAACAATGTAGCCCCCCCCCCCCCAATTCTCACATAATATTAATCCTAAAGAAAATATTTTTTTTTAGTTCGTGAGCACAGAAGAAGCTCGAGCAACACAAGCTCGGCTCCCTTAACGTGTTCGGCCAAAATTGAGTTCAAGCTTAGCTCATATAATAACGCAATCTTTCGCCACCAGTTCTGCTAATTCATGGCTCTAACCTCACTGCTGCTAGTATGGAACAACGCTATTGCTTCTTGCCACTACCTGCTTTACATGTATTTTTTCTTTAATAGTAGTAGTATCTACACCAATTTGCACAGCTTGACTATTCTAGTGATTGCGTGCTACCTTCCACCAACACATGTATTGGGTAACTCTATCCACCAAGTTTAGGCAAATGGAAAGATGAGCCTTTGCTGAGATTTGAACCCTGGTCTCCAAGGTTTACACCCGCTTAATTGACTACTAGGCCACACCCTTAGGTGATACTTTACATGTAATTCCACGAGAACAAAAAAAGAATTACAAGAAGAAGAGGATTGATGAGAAGGTCAAGTCCTGTTCTTTCATCCTAATAAACCTAAAGGTAGTGGTGTCAATGGCTTGTTTGAGGCACACAGGAAGCCATAAAGCAAAGTTAAAGCCAGGCTACGTGCTTCGCCTCACTTAGCTGGTGTTTCCATGTAGACACTAAGGTGCTATGTTACGTGCCTCGTGACCTATGGGCTATCTTTAAGAAGGCAGTACTAGACAATAAATATAGTTGGTAAAGCGATGTGTTAATTTTTAAGAACAATATGAAAGAATTTTACTGATCAAGAATTAAAGATTAAATCAAAATATTCAGAAAACTAGCTCCAAAAACATAAAATTGCATCTTTTCATCTAAATCAGAAAGTTAAAATAGTTTCTGGACTTGATTCGCATGATTTTACTTCATAAAGTTCACTTAATTATAGTTATTTCGACTTTTTAGTCCAAATAGTTACTGTAGTATTTGCAGTTCATTTTCCTCTGCATATATATATATATATTTTTTTTTTGTTTTTTCTACTTTTTAACACCTTTCTTTGTTAAAGCCCATGCTTTTTAACTCTGCTTTGCCCTTAAATCGCAACAAAGGTTGGAACTTTTTGCTTCAGACTACTCTCGCAATTAGTAGCTCCGGAAAATTCAATCCCACCCCCCATCACATAAACCCCATTAAACATAAAAATCAAGACCGCAAACTATAATCAACATAGGATTTCAGCTCATCGTACTAAAGTTTAATCTCCTCCCCTTTAACCGACATCTCCATAAGGCACATGCTACCAACTGCAACAACTTCGTAAGCATAGTAGCAAGTGATTCCAACTTGCATGTATGATATGACCCATAGTTTCCCTGATACAATATTTTTTTGAGAAAGGTAACAGAGTACATCATCATTTTGTCCTTTGCATTGTGCAACAACAACAAACACAGTGAGAATCCCACAAGTGGAGTATGGGGAGGGTAGGATGTATGCAGACCTTACCCTACCTTTGTGAAGGTAGAAAGGTTTTTGTCCTTTGCCTTGTGCAACTTCCCATAATTATTTCACAACGAATCATGATAGTAAAATCCTCCTAGAGAGACCTTGTTGAAGTTATAAATAAAAGGGGACAAAAACATTCACCAGTACTTTTTATAAGCAGACTGGCAAAATCTAACATCTAAATACTAATTTGATCACATAATAATGCATGTTAAAGACCATAACACATTTTTGATAGCTTTTCCAAAGCAGTAGTGGAATACAGAAGACTCTAATCCCTAGTTGGCCACCGTCTAGGGATCTTTATTGAGCCAAAATCCAAATTTCAGCACCAATATAAACAAACAACACACATCATATGCTAATACATAGTTTCACCAAAATAGGAGATTAAATATGTGCACATACAATCTCCAAATGTTCTGCTGATAAAAAGTAACCCTGCATATGGTAGCAATAGCAACATATATGGCTCAGGAAGGCAGGTGAAAACAATAAGGTACATGTGACTCATCAGCACAGAAGCCATCAAATCGTGAAGCAAAAAAAAAAAAAGAATAGCTATTAGTTGTATAGCCATGTCATGTATATTTACTGTCATTTTTTTCATTTTTAAATTGGAACACACAACACTTGCAATAACTTAGAGCATTCATGGGCAAAATTCCTCCCTTCATAAAGAATAATACAACAGAATAAGGGTCAACAGACATGTGAAAGAAAGAAGGTTTCAAACCTTGAATACTGGAGCCTGAATTTCTTCAACTTTAATACTTTGTACATTATCTTCTTTCAATGGACCAAAGAGTTGTGCCCTGAACACAGGGGAGCGGGCAGCAAGAACCAACTTGTGTGCAGCAAAAACTTCACCTTCAACTTCAAACTTTATATCTGCTCCCTCTCCACTCTCTAGGAGCTGCCCAAAATGACTTCCAATGTCTGATGGTGGCACAGGCAGGGAGTAAGTCTTCGGTGTTTCATTGTATGATCTGACAACACCAACAGTGCATTGGACCAAGAGACAATCATCTTTCAGATAGTCTGATGTTTCTAATAATGTTCTCCTGAAAAAGCGTTTATATCCCCTACAAAGACAACCATCAAACTGGAAAAGGTCAATAGATGCATTAATGGAAGAAAAAAGCAAAAAAAGAGTACATGTACAAAAGAACTAAATTCCTAAAAAGGAAAAAAGACAGTAAGCTAATAATAAAAGTTCTTTAAATATCCCTATTATAGATTTCGCTACTCCAAAAAGAAGTTCAGTTCTGCTACGAGAAAGTTCTTCCTTCATACATATCTTTCAATAGCAAATGTTCTTCCTACAACTTTTTTCAAGTGCACCATCATCCAATGAAAATGTATAACCCTAAGGATGACACTCACTTTTTTACTTTTTGATAGGCGAAAACTACATTAAGGATGACTACTGGACAATGTAATTTCAAGGCTGGTCCTAATAATTGAGACCGCAGAAGCTAGGAGGTCCAACTTGGGAAGCAGCAAGAGACAATGAAAATACAAGGTAACAGGTTTTGGACAAAAGTGGAAGACACCATTGGATGGCAGAGGAGCAAAAATATATACTGAATGGACAATAATCAAAAGAAGCAAATAAAAAGTATCAACATCTAAAACAATGGAATGGAAAGTCAGGTGTGCAGGAGCATACACATGCCACCTAGAATCACACGAGGAAAACTGTGTAAGAGGGATCTGAATCAATGCTACATTCTAAATGCAAAAGCTTCTGGAGAAAGTTCTCCATTGAAATTGCCAGAAAGGAAGACTTCTAGATTGGAGGGAGAGCTAAAGAGGTTGGAAACATGCAAACAACCATAACAATGAACAAAAGACTAACTCTGATTGTTATGTTAAACTTAGTTTCTGTAGTGGAGATCTCTGAATACGAGACTCATCCTTCGGGTTTCTCTGGACTCCTTGACATGACATGATATTTCTTCGAGGTATATCTCACATGTTTTGTGTACTTGATCATACTAAGACTATACAAAGGTCGCATCCTCCAAAATGCAAGTTCTGCATCACATATTAGGTGGTTGTTGCTTGTAAATTATAACTACTTACCTATAAAAAAGAAAAATCTCACCCTCACCGTAGTTGTACGACAACACTCATTGAAAACTTCTGCTTAAAGGAGATTCCCCTTTGCCGCATAAAGGAGAACAGAATTTGAGCACATCCAGATTTAAATGAACAATGGGAAAGAACCTATAATGCCATCACCTTTTTTTTTTGCTTCGTACTAGAATCAAAAGAATCGTGATGGAATGAGCCTAATGGAGTTAACATGTCTCAACACCTACTAGTCATTCATTGTTTATTTGTGCATCATGGGGTCATATATACCCTGCCCAATAGCACCAATTTGGAATTATTGGGGTTACACTGAAAAGTGATCTTCAATGCAATAGTATTAAAATCAATAGACCACTTATACTGCAAGGAGGGAAGCTCGTTATACAACACTAGAGCCAAAACAGGCCGGATTAGTGGTTAAACGAGAAAGGCAAGCAGACAGCTGCAAATAAAGGACCAAAGTCATAGCATGTTACAGCAAGAATTAGACCAACTTTTTCATGAGCAAAGGGATTAAATCAATATAGCACCAAGTCCTTTTTATTGTACCAGAGTATGGATAACATATGAACTCAAAAAGATTCATCCAACTATTTACAATATGGAATAACTTTTTACACCAAAAATCTAAGTGACACAAAAGGAAGCTTTTCATTCTCCACAATGTTATAAATTTTGAACGCACTATATTTTACCAACTACTTACTCTCAGTGTTCAACTTTAGCTTAGGCACTTCAGCACTAAATTTACATAATTCCAAACATGTACATATACCAACACAGCCCATGATGTACCAACAAAAGATGTTTCTAGACCACCAACCCCTTGCCATCATTGGTGGATCCACCTTAAGTCAAAGTGATGTCAGAAGCTTTCATTGTCATTCAGGTAACTCAAGTCAAAGTGATGTGAGAAGCTTTCATTGTCATAAAGGTAAATTACATTTGGAATGTCTTTAGAGTAACAGTCAAGCGGGTTCAAGCTTCCGCAATGAAACCCCAGCCGCGGCCGGTCAAGTTAGCTCACCATGCTTACTTCTTCATAGCTTGAACACCATTAGAGAAAAACCCAGCTGCACCCTTCTTACAGTTTTATTAAACCCTAACCTATTCACACTAACCCATAAAATACTTTCCCAATCAAATAATTCAAGGACTAGAAATAACCCATATTAATCAATAAGTCAGCTATTCCTCAAGCCAGAAGTACTTGTGGCTTCTGCATCCTATATACACTCTACTTTAGTGGACCTGCTTCATTCCAGCACTAATGATTAGACTTATCCCTGCATATGACATACTGCCTACAACATAAACAAATTCCACTGTATACTAACCCATGATAGCAAAAACAAAAATCAACTACAATTAATAAAAAGTATAGATAAACAACAACAACAACTACGCCTCAGTTTTATCAACCAACTAAGCTGGGTTTGGCTATATGAATGCTAACTGACAATGTTATAGCATGCCAATATTATACAATAAGTACAAATAAACAACAACAACAACAACAACAACAACAACTCCTCAGTCCAAACAAGTTGGGGTCGGCTATATGAACCATGTTATCCCATTCCAATATCATACAATAAGAAGTAAAAATAAACAACAATTACTCCTCAGTCCCAACTAGTTGGGGGTCGGCTATATGAATGCTCACTAACCATGTTACTCCATTTAAACTCATTGCATGCCATTATTATACAATACAATAAAAAGTACAGATGTGCAAGAGAATATTACCACATGCTACCACGATATTTTAGCGTGTAAGGACCCGTCTCAAGCACACGACCAAAGTGGGTATGAACCTTATGCCTCTCATTACCACTCTGATCCATAAGAGACAGCTCAAACAAAGCTCTAACGTCAGTTGCATCACTAGCCAACGCGATAAAAAGCGAGACATAAGTACCATTATCCTCAGCACTTTTACCATCAGGGTAAAAGTAAACAGCCCAAGAATGACCACCCACGGTAAAAATCTCAGAAGTTACATATTTCCCAATTCCCATACCTTTAGATAATGAGTAACCTTCTACCTTGAATTCGTGAGACCCATTAATCGTCTCGATTCGAGATGTCGATGTGGTGGTTGTGGGTTGCGATGATGATGAATTTGGGGATTTTGAAGGTTCCGATGGAACCCTAAATGTGCCCATATGGTGAAAAAGATCGAATTTTGGGGGTTTAACGGGTCGGTGAAATAATCGGTAGAATTGAGGAAAAAGATTGAATTTGTGATGAAATTGAACCAAAAGATTGAATCTTCGGGTTAATGGGACGGTGAGAAATTGGTGGAATTGAGGAAACGATTGAATTTTTGGTGGAATTGAGGAAAAAGATTGAACTTTAGGACTAATGGGTAGGTAAAAATTGGTCGAATTGAGGAAACGGAACGATCAATTGGGTTAATTGATCGGTGAAAATTGGATGGAAATGAAGGAGAGGTTTAGGAAGAGGGAGATGTGAGTTTAGGGTTTTGCGAGATATGGAAAAGGGGTTCCGCGTGAAGGCGAGAGAGAACAAGAAGGTAAAGAGGTGTATTTATAAAGTTCTGTGAATGGCGCATCCAAATTGTTTAATATTAAAAAAAGAAAATATTATTAATATAAGAATATTACGTAATGATCGAGTACTCCATTTAATAAAATTTACCAATTGATAAGTTTTTCTTTTTTTCTTTTGTGAATCGGTTCCATACGTGAGATCTGGAAAACATAGTGTACGCAACCTTAACCCTATACTATAAAGGTAGAGATAATGTTTCCGATAGATCTCAGCTTAAGGAACGGTAAAAATAAAGCAACAAGCAACAACAACAACAATAACAACAACAATGTAATAAGATAATGGAAGTGAGTGACATAACAAATATAAAGAACCAAGAATAAAAGAATATGAGAATTGTACTAGTACTATCGGTAAACCTCGAACAAACTATCAAATACCTGTCAACCTACCACCTTATGGAATATAAATATAAAAACAAAATTCAGCAAGTTCTAAATGAAAGATTACAAAAATAATCTGGCTCTAACCTCTCTCCCATTATAATTACAGTCTTACAGACCATTGTGCGATGTAAATTAGTAGTGAGCGATTTAAGTCTTGACTCCTTCACCTCATTTGCATAAATAATACCACTATTTTTCATCAGTTGATCGACGTAGTAAATTACTTTTCCTTAAAAAGAGGTCATTTTTTAGAGGAACTCAAATAAGTCGAACATTTTTTGCACATTTGAATTCTTTTCTGCTACTTGAATAAATACTTTGATGCATGTTACTACTCATTCCGATTCATTTTAAGTGATTTTTTGGTCTTTTTTGTGGTCCACGATATTTAATTTTTTCAGATATCAAGAAAGAATTAACTTCTTCTTTCCAAAGTTGCCCTTGAATTAAAGAGCCTAGGAGTAGTTTGTTATATTTCTAATGAGCAAATTAAGGTTAATATTTTTTTTTGGTAATTAAATATTTTATTTACCAAGTAAAATATTTACAGCACATACAACTATTACAAAATTTGCTCTCGCGTATCACTTACTGGACATGCAGCCCCAGTAAGGAGACACCTATCTTTAACTGCTACTACTGCCTCTTCTACTACCAAATCTGTTTCATGCTCTAATTTACTTCAGGATACCAGTTCAACTTAGCCATTGCTCTAGATAAGAGAATTTAGCTGCCCTTATATGTATTTCCTGAATGATAAGACGAAGTATAGCATTATTTGTTCTTCTCTTCTTCTGAAAGATCACATTGTTTCTCTCTTGCCAACAGTGATATACTACAGCTGCTAGTGTCATCCTACATATTGATGCCCCTGCACTCTTCCCTTTGCACACCTGTGTCAACCGTGTTATTTTTTCCTGCCATGAAAGCGTTGATCTTCGTATACCTTCCATTTCAGCAAACCATTCCATATTTTCCCTGTTTCCTCACAATAAAAAAAATATGTGTTGCACTGTATCATTTTTCTTGTTACATAATGAGCATGTTTGTTCTGTAATAACACCCCATCTTGCAAGTCTCTCTTTAGTTGCTAGCCTTTGCTGGATTGCTAGCCTTAAAATGAATGTCCACTTGGGTTGTCTTTGATTATTGCATACTAACTTCCTCCATGTCACTTTTTGGAATTCTCCTTGCAAGGCCTTGCATAGTTGTTTGACTGAGCATTTCACCATCTTCTGAACATCATCTTCAGAGAGCCCTGCAATTGTAAAGTATTCTTTTGCTTTGAAGACCTTTTGTATTGCCCAGGATGCACTCTTTGGTTCTGTACCCCAGACTGTGCTACCCTTTATGTAGTAAGTATGCACCCATTGGACCCATAGCTTCTCCTTTCCAGTGCAAATACTCCATAGCAGTTTAGAGATGGCAGCTTTGTTCCACAGCTCCACGTTAGTGAAGTTCAGACCCCCAGCAACCTTTGGTGAACATAATTTTTCCCAGGCTATCAAAGCCTTCTTTGTTGGTTCAACATTTCCTGTCAAACCTTCTACAGATAGCTTCTATGAACTGGATAATTTTCTTAGGCAGTATAAAAATCTGGGCCCAAAAGGTTTGAAATAGCAAATAACACACTTTTGACTAGTACAACTCTTCCTGCATATGATAGGAATTTTGTGGTCCAGCTTTGGATCCTGCTTAGCATCCTCTGTATTAGGAGTTCACATTGTATAGCAGACAACCTCTTAGTACTCAAAGGGACCCCCAGATATCTAAAAGGTAGGTCACCCTTTGTATAGCCTAATATCTCCATAATTTATTTTTGCAACAAGTTTTTCACCCCCACCAAAATAAATGCAGCTCTTATTTGGATCGACAATCAGACCTGGTGCTACTGAAAATAGCTGAAAATGCTTGTGCAGAATCTTTACTGACTCAACATCTCCTCTACAGAACAAGAGTGAATTATTTGCAAATCCCAGCTGGACTAGGTTGAATCTGGCACACCTTGGGTGGAATCTAAACTGCTTATTATCTTTCAGTGTCTTCAATGATCTACTTAGGTACTCCATTGCTAGGACAAATAAAAAGGGGGAGAGTGGATCTCCCCGTCTTAAACCTTTCCTTGCCTCAAATGGTATAAATGGTTTACCATTAATAAGCATTGAGTAGGATACAGTTCTGATGCAAGCCATTATCCACTTTACAAATATTTTAGGAAAATTTAGTAATTTCAGCACTTGTTCAATATACACCCATTCCACAGAGTCATATGCCTTTTGCATGTCAATTTTAAGCATACATCTAGGAGATATATTCTTCCTTCCATATCTTTTGACCAGTTCATGGCTCATAAATATGTTATCTGTAATCAATCTCCAAGGTACAAAAGCAGCTTGACAATTATCTATCAAGTCTGTCATCACCCCTTGATTTTGTTGTAAGCACCTTTGAGATGATCTTATATAGAATTGTACAACATGAAATTTGTCTGAAATATATTATATTTGTTGGATTCTAGATCTTTGGTATCAAGGTGATTGTTATGCAGTTGATAGCTTTGCACATATTTGCACTTTCAAAGAACTCTTGAATTACTGCAGTTACTTCCTCTTCCAGTATGTGCCATGTCTTCTTAAAAAAATAGAATTGTACCCATCACACCCTGGTGCCTGTTGATACCCAATTTTTTTCTATGTATTTTTATATACAAAATACTTTCAAAATTTTTATGTACATACCATATATAAGCATGCCCAAGAGTTTTGGTATTTTTTCCTAATTTTTAAGATTTTAAAATCAATTTATTGTCTATTTTTAGCAGTACAAAATCCAATAATTACTTCCAAAATCATCAATTTTGGTGAATAATTTATTTTATTCCCATATTTATACTAAAATATAGTTAAGGTGATTTTTGTATATTTTTACAAATTTATTTGGTATTTAAAAGACTAAATTGCATATAATTGCAATTATAGCCTACTTTAAGATTAATAGCATTTTATAATTGTAAAATTGGATCCAGTATTTTTAAATCAATATTTATATACTATTAATTGTTTCAGTACTTTTAATTTGCTTTTTAAAATCATCTTCACTATTTTTATAAAATAAAAAGAGAAATTGGCTATTTAATATTTAGCCCCATTTTTATTTCAATAACAGCCCCATTACATTTCAATTGTAGCCCTTAAGTTGACTCAATTAAACCAGCTCAATTTCATTTGGACCCAACCCACGACCCAATTCCAAATGACCCGCCCGGTTCCTACTATTGATCCAGGCCGTTGATCATTTTGATCAACGGTCATAAACCACTCTTACCTTTTTTAACCCCAAACGACTACCCTAATCCCTCATTTCCCATCTCTCAACCACCTTTGAAACCTCTCGTCTCTCAAACTCTCTCAAACTCTCCGAAACCCTAGCCTTCTTCTACCCCTTTTCAACCACCACTCCACCGGAATCCATGGCTTTTCAGGCCATGGATGGTTGGTACTCACTCCCCTCCATCAGTAAACCATGGTTGCTCGAAGCTTCGAGACCTGACCTCGATGGTTCTCCTTTAGATCCTTCTCAGATCTGTAGATCTATGGCTTCTCCGGCCATTACCCCGACATGTTCAAGCAATATGAGTCTTTTCGACTCAGGATCTGACTTTCCTCAAGACCTTTCTCATTTCTAGGGTTTTCTCTGCAACTCTAAGCCATCTGAGGTTCTGTACTCGCCTATTTTTCTTAGATCTGTGATATGTCTAGGCTTTACTTGACATTTTAAAAGGTTTTTCCCCAAATTTCTTTTTCAAATTCGCTCAATTTCAATTTTAGGGTTTCTGAAAAAGTTTCTTCGAATATCTTTCTGATTCTTTTTGTTCTTTCTTCATGTGTGTTTACCTATGCTTTCTTTTCTACTATGTTTGAGTTTGCTCTCTTGTTTCCTTTCTATTATGCAAGATTCTTCTACTTTTGTTGTTATTCCTGTACTCACATGTTAATCCGTGTTGTTAATCCTTATTCTTTGTTATACGTGTTTATGGTTGAGTTCTTTGATTTTGTTCACTTTATTTAGCTCTATTTGTGTTCTTACTAAGCATATTTCACCTGCTTTTGTTTAAGCTCGTATCATCTCTTTCTTTTGAACTTGTTTAAACTCCGAGTTTTCCCAAACATGTTCTCATGATCTTGAATCAGTTTTTTCTATCATGTATGTTTGTTTCTCATAAAGTCTTTGGAAGAGACTTCTGAGCCTCTTTCAATGACCTGCTCTCTCACCTCTATGTCTGACTCAATTCGAAACCCAAGGATTTGGGGGTTTCTTTGGCAAGTGATATTAGGGTTCCACTTTGGGACCCTAGGCTTTTAGACTCACTATGAGTCTGTGACTGAACTCGATTCCCTTTTGTTTGTGACTCTAAGGCTTTCAATGATAGACTCTTTTTCTGAGTAACCTGATGATTCCTTTCGTTTGATTGGTATGTTTTATATATGTGAAATTTCTCTTTCAAAAGGTTTTTACCAACTGATTGATTGATTCTAAAATCCTTTTAATAAGGCTGACGAATTGTCACTGATGTTTTCTTCAATTGAACCTCCTTTACCTTTCTTGACTTAGTTCATTCGAATTGAACCTGTAATTTTGGTTTCATGGTTGTTTGATTGATTCCCTTGCCATATTTGGCACAAACCGTGTACCATTGATGGTTTTCCTTAAATAACTTCTATGTATTTACCCCTTTTGTGCTACTTTGAAAGGTTTTAATTAAAATTTATTTTCTTAACTGGCTTTTACCCGTTGGAATTAGAATCCCTTAACCAAAGGGAGATTGATTTCAATGATATTTCCTTGCCTTTCTTACTTGTTTCTCTGCACTATAAAAAGGACTACCCTTCTGCACTTTTAGGACCACTTCGAGTTCAATACCTCAAACTTTTAGATCAATACTTTCAACTTACTTACACATTTTATTGCTTTGAGTTCAATACTCTTACAACATTCTGCTCTTTTCTGGGATCTTTTGGAACTTTTGCTTGCAACTTGGCTTTTTCAAGACTACTTCTACTTGTTTGTTTTCCCTGAAACTGGTATGTTCTAATTTAGCTTTCCTGCCTCACCCCTATGTGTTTATTTACAGTTTTCTGCAATCCTGTTTACTTTGTTGTCATGATTAATGTTAACTATGTGTGTTCTTTTCTTGCATCTATTTTCTGTTATAAATCCCTACCCCTATTCCCTTCTATGTGTTTGAGTTAAGGTTCATGGACTGGCAGTATCTAAATTACTGCCCAGGTCCAAACCTGATCCTCAATGGATCCTAACTCCCAATTTTGGCTGACAGGCTGGTTAGGGGTATGCCAGCACTCTTAAATTTCTGGGCGCGACCACCAGCCTGCCATGACGTTCCCTAATTCCCCTCTATGCAATACACTTAATCTTATATTCTAAGTTCTGTCCCCCTCTTATGAGCCATGCTTTGGGACCCTGAGTTCCCTCTGAACTTGGACATTTGAGGGCTGACTCTTCCACACTGCACTATAATCTAATTCTGCAATGTGTTTGGGGTGTAAGCACTGCCCTGAGTCCCTTTGAGACTCTTGAGAACTTTGACACATCCCAAATAAGAGAAAGGCTTTTGGAAAACGGATCCTGGAAGTTGGTTTATCTCATATTGCTAGACCTTGAGTCTGAATTAGGCTGTTTGGTTGCAGCTGGAAGTTCTGATGTACTTTTTTTTTAAAATTCATTCGGGTCTGTGATAATTTGTCATAATTATGGGGTTCTAGT
The DNA here is from genome assembly GCF_000393655.2 of Nicotiana sylvestris. NCBI lineage: Eukaryota > Viridiplantae > Streptophyta > Magnoliopsida > Solanales > Solanaceae > Nicotiana > Nicotiana sylvestris. The sequence goes on along the minus strand of NC_091057.1, from coordinate 57,938,788 downwards.
GAAAAAGGGGAGGGTCATTTATGTATGTATATGGGTAGACAACATGCTCATAGGGATTACTATTTACAAATTCTGTATTTATTCATATCATATAGTACCCCTGCCTATAAGTTGTGCATTACACGTAGAAATCTTGCCTATAAGTTGTTTCATTACTGCATTAGAAACCATGCCTATAAGTTTCTGCATATAGAAATCATGTATAAGTTTCTGCAATTATGCATTTAGAAATCCTGCCTATAAATTATGCATTACACGTAGAAATCTTGCCTATAAGTTGTTTCATTACTGCATTAGAAACCATGCCTATAAGTTTCTGCATATAGAAATCATGACTATAGTTTTGTTTCTGCATTTCTGCATATTCATCTGTCGTTAGGCAAACAATCATAGGTTTAATAATAATCAACTTCATTCTAGATACCATGCCTATAGGGCTCCTGCACTTATATAATCGTTTTAAAATCAATAACGCTTAGAAATCATGCCTATAGGAGCAACCGTCTGAATCTGATTCGTCTATTTTATCTACAAGTCTAAAATCAGTAGTAATGTTTGTTTAATATTTGCAGAATTTAATTGGTTCTAAAATCAGTAACCCTTTTTTAAAATCAGTATACTTCCACCTAGGTAAGCAGTAGGTAATTGTTTAATTGTGTCAGTTTTAATAAACTGCAACCAGACAAGGCCTAATTCGGACTCCTCATCTGAGAAATATGTGATGAAGCAGCATGTCCTAACGCTTTAAATTTAATTCAGACTATAACCAGTATTTGAAGACATGCTAAATAATTTGCTCCTTTACGTGAGGAGGCCTATTTGAGCCCTTAAACTGCTATTTGTTTCCCCCCTACTTGCTTATGTGTTTTGTTTGTCGCATTAGAATTTTGTCCTTTTAAAACTCTAAAAAGCCCCAACCTCCCTCCCTTTAGGACTAGTAGTCCTAAATGCCTCCGAGACTGATAGGATCGGGACGGGTAATAGCATGCAATAAGCAACGATACTATTCCGCGTTTAATACCTTAACGGGGTGGGAAAGGGTAGATATGGACATGATGACCGATGCGCTAATACCACGTGCGACCCCTCTTCTGAGGAGTAATTGCCGGGTATTGCATTGATGTGATCCATATTGTTTGTAAACCTATGACCCCTTCCCCTTTACTTGTTATCCCTTTTTTAACTGTCCAAACTATTTGCTTAAGATTTCTGTTTTCTTTATCTTTCTTCAAACTTTCAATTCACTTGCAACATTATGTGTAAATCCCCTTCTATTTGAGACCTTTATTTGCTTACTTGTTAGTTAAAGTCACAATTGTAACATGGCCGGGAACCACACTAGTGGATCTTGGGGGGTGCCTAACACCTTCCCTCGAGATAATTTCTAGCCCTTACCCGAACTCTGGTTTTCCAACTCGAACTCTTCTTTAGTGTCCTAATGCACTTTAATCATTAGGTGACAACTCTTCAACCCAAAAAACCCAATTCCCAAGAGGGAACGAGTTGTCCTCCCAAATGGCATGAACCCGATTTTGCCTTAGAAAAAGGGGGCGCGTAGTGCCTTATTATCATCAATGTCCATTATATCTTGTTTCACTTCTTCTTTGGTAACTGGTCTTATTAACTGTAGTTGTTGCCTCCTATTTAGTATATGACCATTCTGCATAATCTCTGGATTAACAACTGGCAATTGTGCTGCTGCAGTACCAAGTAGTCCCCTATAGAAACATAGGATTTCTTCCTCCACTTCAGCTGGATTATGTAGTATTTGCCCAATACTATTGACTAGTCTGCCAATGCTATTCCTTGCTTGCCTATTTTCCATGCAAGCATGGTAGTATGCTATATTGGAGTCCCCAAGTTTAAGCCATTGTATCCTTGACTTTTGTTTTAGTATGCTTTCCTCAACCATCAACCAATTTTCCAGTTCTAGTTTTGTAGCTTTTTCAAGGGCTATTTTCTCATCATCTTGGCCTGGGATGTTCATTTGATTTTGTATACTCTCTAATCTCCCCCTTGCTGCTTGTATCTTGTTCTTTATTCCACTGAATTCTTACTTATTTATTTGCTTCAGAGTCCCTTTCAGATTTTTAAGTTTGTTCCACACAGATAACATTGTAGTTCTACCCTCTTTGTTCTTCCAGAAATGCTATACTATCCCCTCAAATGCACTCAAACTTGCCAAGTAGTTGAGAAATTTATTGGTGTCAAAACTCACACTTAAAGGGCAATGATTAAAAAATCCTGGGTTCATAGTTATCCCCTCCATTTGAGGCCATTGTTGTATCCATTCTGCATTCACCAATATCCTATCAATCCTACTATGGACATGGTTATTAGTCCATGTATATTGCCTTCCCACAGTTTTCAACTCATCTAGTTCTGCATCCAATAAAAGCTGCTTGAAATCCCTTATCTCCACCTCTTGCATAGGGTTACCATTAATCCTATCCTCACTAGTTAGAACAGTATTAAAATCACCCATTATGAGGCAAGGATTGTTTATACCTTGCACCGACCTCAATAACTCCTCCCATAAGTTCTTCCTATCTTGAATTGTATGCTTACCATAGACTGCACAGTGATTGAAACTAGTGCTATGCTGCACCATAGTTATCTTCCTCAATATAAACTGTTCATGAGTTCTTATCAGTACATAATCCACCTGAGTTGGATCCCATGCTATCCATATTCTGCCTTCAAGAGCTTCATTATAATTGTCCACCCATTTCCAATTGTTTAGGGCCTTCCTTATTACAGAGTCAGAATTACTTCTCTTCACTCTATGTTCTATTATAGCTATCAATATCACTTTATTTGTTCTGTAGAATTTTTTTAGTTCTTTTTGTTTATATACTTTATTCAAACTCCTCACATTCTATGCTATAATGTTCATCATGATATGGTTATTTGTTGTGGTATTCCTTCCCTAGCCTTCTTATTCTATTTCTCCCTCACTCTTTGGGCTTTAGACAGTTGAACTATCTTCTGAGCTGTGTCAACTAGTGCTTTGAAGGCATTACCAATGTCCACTTCATTCTCCCTTATCACTTCTGCATTCTTCTTTGTAGCAGACTTTCCTCGAGCAATTTGCCACTGTGGCTCAGCTGTTGAACTATTTTGCTGCACAGTTGGTGCTTCCTCTAGCTGGTCAATGAATCTTCCTTGGGCATCAATTCTATCAGCTACAAGCTCAAGTATTCTGACTTTTTTCCACTCATGTTTCTGCATTACTTCCATATTCTTTTGCATCAGTCCTTCCCGCTTCTGCTTCTTTTGGTCCCTATATATATGGCCTAATTGACAACAATTCTGGCAATACTTTGGCTTTCAATCATAGTGAACCAGTTGTTCTATCACCTTGCCTCTAGGATCATATATCTTGATCTTCTGTGGCAACGGTCTTATAATATCCATTTCAATTAGGACCCTAGCATATGAAACTCTTTCAGCAATTGTAGTACAGGAATCAGCATATAATGACTTCCCAAGTCCACTTCCAATTTTACTTAGGGCTTATTTACTCCAGTAATTAAGTGGCAGGTTTGTGAACTTGGTCCATAAGGAAATGGTTTTCAGTACTTCTTCATTGAAATCAAAATTTTCCGACCATTTTCTAATAATAATTGGCATGCTATTGATTGTATAAGGACCATTCTGTAGCACCCTCTCCCTCTCTTCATTGCTATTCATCAGAATAATAAAGTACCCATCATTGTGAAATAACACCTTAGGTTTCTGAACATTAACCCATTGATTAGCTACAAATCTCTTAATATCCCCAATTGATGGAGTATTCCCCACCACATAGAGTATAACAACTCGATTCCACTTTTGATTTTCTTCTTCAATGTCCTCTTCCATTAATTATACCACTATTTCACCATCCTTCATCACTTGGGGTATGTAAGTTAGATTCATACCTTTCGCTGCCAACTTGTTCTCCTGAAGAAGTCCTGCCCATGATCGTCCCTTCTCCACTACTAATAGATTGCTCTTCTACTCAGTTTTCATCAGGCTATCGAGTGTAGTGGTTCTTTGTTCCTTATTTGGGGTTGCATGTACTGTTCCATTGAATTGCATCTTGCTCGAGCTTGGTTGCTCACTTGTAATCATCACTGTGCTATTTCCTTTTCCAGATATCTCCATAGGTTTTGATTGTTTACTAGAACTCACTGGTGTTACTGATTGGACTAGATAATTGCCCAAATCCGACAAATTTGCATCATCACTGTCCTGATCTAGCTCCTCCTCCTACATTTTCTCCTTTGCTTTAGTATTTCCTTTACCTTGCTCGCGTGTGATAACATCCGTCAGTTGCCTTCCTCTTCAGTCTTCCTCTTCATGGTGTTTTAATGCTACTCCTCTTCAGTCTTCCTCCCATTTCCGGCGAAGGCGCAAGTTAGTCAGTCACCTAACATGCGCCGAGAGAGAAACAAAATTGACAAGATTAATTATTTCACAATTAATTTCATTGTGAATTAGTGCTAAAAGGTGAATTCCTTAATATGTGTGAAAATAGCCAAAAAATCACTTAAAGTGGACCGGAGAGAGTATTAGTTTTGTGGTTTTGGATAGAATTTGTTTTATTTGTCTATCTATCTATAAAAAGTACGAATGTCCTTAACGAATTGTCATTCGCTTTTTTTTACCCTTCAAAAATAGATTCCACACTAAACAAAATAGTCATTTAATTATTTTCTATATATTTAGAAATAAATATTTAATTATTTTCCTAATATTTAAAACTTTTTTCCATTCCTTTTCCTAATGTTTAGGAATAAACATTTAATGGTTATGTCTCTTGAGTTGTCTACGTTCACTAAGTTTATATGTTTCAATAAATACTAAAGGAATTTAGATGAAAGAAAATGAATTTCTTTTTAATCAAATAGAGAAGAAAGGATTCAGATTTACTGTTTCTGTTTCTCCACTTCTCCATATCTTCTGGAAATCTATGCTATTATGGATTTCTAATAGGCCTTTTTAAATAAAAAAAATTCTCTCAAATCTAGCTTTTGTTTTACAAGATATATACACATATCAAGCTTTTATCAATATCAAATTGTACTGTCACGATCCAAATTTTTCTCCGTAAGATATCGTGACGGCACCTAGTCTCTAAGACTAGGTAAGCCTAACAAATATGCAGAATAACTGACATAATAACTTAAGTATCAAAATCAACAACTATATAAATGAAGACTGCAACTCAACCTAAACAAATCCCAAAATTCGGTAAAATAGAAGTCACAAACACTAGATACAGTGTGGAACACTCCTATACATCATTGTCTATAAGATAAAAAGAAATAAGAAAAAGAATGGGAAAGAAGGGGACTCCGAGGCATGCGAACGTCGGCAAGTATACCTTGAAGTCTCCGAATTGAGCTCGCCTCACTAGTGCCTAGACTGGTAGGAGGTACCTGGATCTGCAAAAAAATATGTGCATAAGCGTATCACGAGTACACCACAATGGGTACCCAGTAAGTGTCAAGCCTAACCTCGGTAGCGTAGTGACGAGGTCAGGTCAGGAGCCAACTGGAAAATAATAAGAGACAAGACAGAAGATAAATAAGGTGACAGGGAAGTGAAACAATAAGAATTCACGGAAGGCAATAGTACGGAATCAAAGAAAAATAACTATAACACGAAAAGAAACAGGAACCTTACAAGTTAAGGAAACAATAACAACAAACAACAAATAGAGGAAAAATTAACAGGGAACCGCCTCGTAGTCCCAAAAGTAAATATCTCACAGTCTTTCCTTATACCTCCCATGCGTATCCATAATCACAACGGCACGACAGAAACCTCGTGCAAACAATAACAATCCGCACGGCAGAAACCTCGTGCCACAATAACAATCCGCACGGTAGAAACCTCGTACCACAATAACAACTCGCGCTACATAAACCTTGTGCCACAATAACGACCAAACAGTCATCTCAACAATAGTCACGGAAACCAAAACGACAACTGAAACAATGACATTTCAAGGATATCAATTTCAAGTAAATAATCACACAGTAAATAATGAATATGGAATCAAGAAAGCAGGTAATTCAACTAAGCATGTAGCACAAGTTGCAATTAAGAGATAAGACAAGTAGACGTGTGAAATTAGGCTAAACATGATGATTACACGTGCTAAAGTAACTCAGTTAAGGCACAAAAAGGAAACTACTTAGCAAAAATTGAAATTCCAACACTTAGCCCGTGTACACACTCGTCACCTTACGTACACGACATTCACATATAGCAAATTACCGTAAGAATACCTCCCCCCACAAGGTTGTACAAGTCACTTACCTCAAACCACGCTCAATCAATCAATAAGAAGGCCTTTCCCTCGACTTTCCGACTCCGAACAACTCAATTCTAGACAAAAACAATTACATACTACAAATGTAACTATAGGGAACTAATCTAAATAATGAAATTATTATTTTAGCAAGAATTGGAAAAATCGTCCCAAAAAGTCAACCCCTACCTATAGGAAACTACTTCACCATCCTTCATCGCTGGGGGTATGTAAGATAGATTCATACCTTTCGCTGCCAACTTGTTCTCCTGAAGCAGTCCTGCCCATGATTGTCCCTTCTCCACTACTGATACATTGCTCTTCTGCTCAGTTTTCATCTTGCTATCGAGTGTAGTGGTCCTTTGTTCCTTATTTGGGGTTGCATGTACTGTTCTATTGAATTGCATCTTTCTCGAGCTTGGTTGCTCACTTGTAATCATTAGTGTGCTATTTCCTTTTCCAGAATTCTCCATAGGTTTCGATTATTTGCTAGAACTTACTGGTGTTACTGATTGGACTAGATAATTGCCCAGATCCGGCCAATTTGCATCATCACTGTCCTGATTTAGCTCCTCCTCCTGCATTTTCTCCTTTGCTTTAGTATTTCCTTTACCTTGTGTCACGACCCTGGTTCTCCCTCCATGAACCATCGTGACGTCACCTAGTATCTACGACTAGGTAAGCGTAAATTGCGGAAGAAAACCAAAATTTGGCGGAAGCAAAACAATTTAAAATGGAAATATAGTGATAACAGTGTCTTAAATGTGCCCTCGGCATATACCATGTTTCACTCTCAATACCAATACGTAAATCCAAGACCCGAAAACCCACGAATCACAAGCTAAGAGAAATATTACATAGCTCTAACTCCGGAATGTCTAATAAGAACTGAAAAATACAGAAGGGCTAAATACTAAAAGCAGGAACAGAAAGGGACTTCTCGGTCTGCGGACACAACAGATGTACCTCAAAGTCTCTAAAGCAGTCGCCTCCCTCAAGGATGGTAAGCCTGAGTAGCGGTACCTGGATCTGCACATGAGAAACATGCATAGAGGGGCATGAATACACCACATCGGTACTTAGTAAGTGCCAAGCCTAACCTCGGTTGGGTAATGACGAGGAAGGTCAGGGCCTTACTGAGATTAAATAAATATAAAGATGACAGGATAAGATAAGCAGTACAATTGAGAATCTATAGTAAGAATCTATACAGGATAATAAGAGTACAATAACGGAAACAGAGATAAGGGCAACCCACAAGGAAAATACCACTCATAGCAAGGATGTTAATCGGGGGATCTCTTGGTATCCTGAGGATCTCTTGGTATCCTCTATGTATACAAGGGATCTCTTAGTATCCCGAGGATCTCTTGGTATCCTCAATATATATTCTAGGGATCTCTTGGTATCCTGAGGATTTCTTGGTATCCTCAATATACGCCAGGGATCTCTTGGTATCCCAAGGATCTCTTGGTATCCTCAATATACGTTCCAGGGATCTCTTGGTATCCCACACCTCAGTCCAGATCATAAATACGTACAGGGGATCTCCCGTGATGCCTTCTAGTAGTCCCAAATTAAAAACGCAGAAGCAACACAAGAATACTCATTTAAATGATAATTTGTACCAAGTAAACAGTTAATTCTAGCCTAACATACTTCACGTAATGCAATTAAAGTAGTTTAAGCAAATAGGCAATTAAGTCAATTAAACATGCTTTTCTAAACTACAACAGGCTAAATTTACAAGTAGAATAAAACAGGAAAAAGGAACTCTATTGAAATACTTAAAGTAAAACCAAATTTTCAACAATTAGCTCAAGTACGCACTCGTCACCTCACGTACAAGGCTTTTCAATTATTAAATATATCATATCCTAATGGGAAGTTCCCCCATACAAGGTTAGACAAGCCACTTACCTCGAACCGGCTCAAAATCAATCCGAAACCACGCTCTTATCATGAGTACTCCACTCCAAATGATCCAAATCTATTCAATTCAATTTTATAATGTAAATAACACTTCAAGTAACTGATTCTATAATAAATTTCTAAGCTAATACACGAAAATATGTAAAATGACCAAAATGCCCCTATGACGCACATCTCGGAATCGGGTAAAATTATTATTTCCAGAATCCTCGCACTCTTACGAGTTCAGTCATATCAAAAGTACCAAAATCGGACCTCAATTTATCCTTCAAATCATCACTCAAAGGTCTCCAATTATATAAGCCCTAACCCCCCAATTACCACTGATTTTCCTTAATTTTTCATACTTATATTGATAGAAATTATTCCAATAACGAGTTTAGGGACCAAAGACCTTACCCCAATAAACTCCTCTGAGAATCCCTCTTGAAAAGTGCTCCCCAAGCTTCTTCCCATTTTGAAAAAGATAAAAAATGGATAAATTTCGCGAAGGCAAGAATTTATATGTTCTTCCCAACGACTTCCGCATTTGCGGCCCTGGGACCGCATCTGCGGAACTAATGTCGCATCTGCGACTTTTCACTTAATGGCCAATTTTCGCATATGCGACTACCAATCCGCAGATGCGGTACCGCTTCTGCGGAATTTCCACCGCTTCTACGGTTCCTGAAAGAGTTCCCAATTTCCGCTTCTGCGGCCACAGAGCCACTTCTGCAGTGCTGCACCTGCGGAACCCAACCGCAGGTGCGATTATGACAGAACCAGCAGCTGAAGCTGCAACTTAAATTCCAAAATCTTTCCGTCAACCATCCGAAATCATCCCGAGGCCTCCGGGACCTCAACCAAAGGCACCAACAAGTCACAAACCACTATCCAAACTTGTACCAATCCTTAAAACACCTAAAACAACATCTAAACCTCGAATTAACTATGGATTTAAGCCTAAGAACCCCAAGATTCTTAAAATACGCCTTCGATCAAAAAGTCTATCAAACCTCGTCCGAATGACCTGAAATTTCGTACACACATCACATTCAACACTACGGAACTACTCCAACTTCTGAAATTCTATTTCGACCCTCAGATCAAAATCTCACTATCGGACCGGAACTTCAAAAATTCAACTTTCGTCATTTCAAGCCTAATTTAGCTACGGATCTCCAAAACACAATCCGAACACGCCCTTAAGCCCGAAATCACCTAACGGAGCTAAAGTAACCATCAAATTTCCATTCCTAGGCCGTCTTCACATTGTTTTGACTACGGTCAACTTTCCAATACTTAAGCTCTCATTTAGGGACTAAGTGTCCCAAAACTCCCCGAAACTCGAAGCCGAACATCTCGACAAATCAAAACTAGCAGAAATAAACTTGGGGAAAGCAGTTAATAGGAGATCGGGGCATTAATTCTTAAGACGAGCGGCCGGGTCGTCACATCCTCCTACACTTAAACATTCATTCGTCCTCGAACGAGCATAAAGACATACCTGAAGTAGTGAAAAGATGAGGGTAACGGCTGCGCATATCCTCCTCGGTCTTCTAGGTCGCCTCCTCGACCGGCTGGCCTCGCCACTGAACCTTTACTAATGTAATGTTCTTTGACCTCAGCTTTCTAACCTATCTGTCTATTATTACCACTAGCTCCTCAACATAAGACAGATCCTTGTACAACTGGATTGGACTGAAATCCAACACGTGCGACGAATCACCGTGTTGAAACATGGAATATTGGAAGAACTCTGGCCAAGCTGGGAGGTAAGGAAATCTCATAAGCAACCTCCCCAACATGTCTAAATATCTCAAAAGGGCCAATAAATCTCAGACTCAACTTTCCTTTCTTCCCGAATCTCATGACACCCTTCATAGGTGAAACCCGAAGTAGAACCCGCTCTCCAACCATATAGGAAACATCATGAACCTTCCGGCCCGCGTAACTCTTCTGTCTGGACTAGGCTGTATGGAGTCTATCCTGAATCACCTTAACCTTCTCCAAAGCATCCTAAACTAAGTCCGTGCCCAATAGTCTAGCCTCACCCGGCTCAAACTAACCCACCGGAGATCTACACCGCCTACCATATAAAGCCTCATATGGTGCCATTTGAATGCTGGACTGATAACTGTTGTTGTAAGCGAACTCCGCCAATGGCAAGAACTGATCCCAAGACCCTCCAAATTCAATCACACACGCACGGAGCATATCCTTAAGAATTTGAATAGTGCGCTTGGACTGTCCGTCCGTCTGAGGGTGAAATGCTGTACTCAACTCCACCTGAGTACCCAACTCATGTTGAACGACCCTCTAGAACCGTGATGTGAATTGAGTACCTCTATCTGAAATGATGGAAACCGGAATACCATGCAGATGAACAATCTCCCAGATATAAATCTCCGCCAACCACTCTGAAGAATAAGTAGTACACACAGGAATGAAATGAGCGGACTTGGTCAGCCAATCCACAATCACCCAAATAACATCGAACTTTCTCAAAGTCTGTGGGAGCCCAACTACAAAGTTCATGGTGATCCGCTCCCACTTCCACTCCGGGATCTCTATCTGCTGAGGCAACCCACCCGGTCCCTGGTTCTCATACTTCACCTGCTGACAGTTGAGACACCGAGCTACGAATCCAACTATATCTTTCTTCATCCGCCTCTACTAATAGTGCTGTCTCAAATCCTAATACATCTTCGCGACACCCGGATGGATGGTATACCGCGAACTATGGGCCTCTTCTAGAATCAACTCTCGCAGCCCATCAACATTGGGTACACAAATCTGACCCTACATCCTCAATACCTCATCATCACCAATAGTGACATCTCTGGCATCACCGTGCTGAACCTTGTCCTTGAGGACAAGCAAATGAGGGTCATCATACTGCCGCTCCTTGATACGATCAAACAAGAAAGACCAAAAAAGCACGCAAGCTAGAACCCGACTAGGCTCCGAAAGATCCAATATCACAAACTGGTTGGCTAAGGCCTGAACATCCATCGCCATAGGCCTCTCTGATGCTGGTAGATAAGCTAAACTCCCCAAACTCTATGCCCGATGACTCAAAGCATCAGCCACCACATTGGCCTTGCCCGGGAGATACAAAATAGTGATATCATAGTCCTTTAGCAACTCTAACCACCTCCTCTGGAAAAATTAAGATCTTTTTGCTTGAACAGGTGCTGTAAGCTCTGATGGTCAGTATAAATCTCACAGGGAACCCCATATAAATAATGGTGCCAAATCTTTAGGGCGTGAACAATGGCAGCTAACTCAAGGTCGTGAACAAGGTAGTTCTTCTCATATATCTTCAACTGTCTGGATGCATAGGCAATCACCCTACCATCCTGCATCAACACCGCTCTGAGGCCAACCCTCGAGGCATCACAATAGACCGTATAAGACCCCGAACCTATAGGCAGTATCAAAATTAGGGTTGTGGTCAAAGCTGTCTTAAGCTTCTGAAAGCTCGCTTCACACTCCTCCGTCCACTAGAACGGAGCATCCTTCTGGGTCAACCTGGTCATAGGGGCCGCAATCGATGAAAACCCCACACAAAATGACGGTAGTAGCCCACCAAACCAAGGAAACTGCAGATCTCGGTAGCTGAGGATGGTCTGGTCCAACTCTGCACGAACTCTATCTTCTTCGGATCCACCTGAATACCCTCACTCGATGCCACGTGGCCTAAGAATGCCACTGAATCCAACCAAAACTCACATTTCGAGAACTTAGCATATAACTTCTTCTCTCTCAGAGTCTGAAGAACAGTCCTCAGGTGCTGCTCATGATCTTCCCGACTCCGGGAATACACCAGAATATCATCAATAAAGACAATGACGAACGAGTCAAGATACAACCGGAACACACTGTGCATCAAATGCATAAAAGTTACTGGGGCATTGGTCAGCCCAAATGACATGACAAGGAACTTGTAATGACCATATCGAGTCCTGAAAGCAGTCTTCGGGATACCTAGCTCCCGAATCTTTAACTGATGGTAACCTGAGCGCAAATCAATCTTAGAAAACACCCGTGCACCCTGAAACTGGTCAAACAGATCATCAATACGAGGCAAGGGATAATGGTTCTTCACTGTAACCTTGTTCAAGTGGCGATAATCAATACATATATGCATAGAACTATCCTTCTTCTTCACAAACAAGATAGGAGCACCCCAAGGTGATACACTGGGCCGAATAAAACCCTTATCAAGAAATTCCTATAACTGATCCTTCAACTCAACAGGAGCCATACGATACGGAGGAATAGAAATGGGCTGAGTGCCCGACAACTGATCAATGCCAAAAGCAATATCTCTATCAAGCAGCATGCCTAGAAGGTCAGCTGGAAACACATCGGGAAAATCCCGTACTACTGGAACCGAATCAACTGAAGGGGTATCAATACTGGCATCTCTCACATAAGCTAAATACGCATCACAACCCTTCTTAACCATACGCTGAGCTTTAAGAAAAGAAATAACTCTGCTGGGAGTGTGATCTAAAGTACCCCTCCACTCAACACGCGGTATACCTGACATAGCTAGCGTCACGGTTTTGGAGTGACAATCAAGAATAGCATAATGGGGTGACAACCAGTCTATGCCTAAGATAATGTCAAAATCTACCATGCTGAGCAATAATAAATCGGATCTAGTCTCAAAACCACTAAGAGCAACCAAACACGACCGATAAATGCGGTCCACAACAAGAGAATCTCTCATAGGAGTAGAAACATAAATAGGGGAACTCAAAGAATCCCGAGATACACCCAAATGTGGAGCAAAATAAGAAGACACATAAGAGTAAGTAGAGCCTGGATCGAATAGAACCGATGCATCTCTGTGACAAACCAATATAATACCTATGATGATAGAATCGGATGCAACAACCTCGGTACGGGCATGAAAGGCGTAGTATCTGGCCTGGCCTCCCCCTTTAAGGAGACTCTACTTCCCCGACCTCCACCTCTAGTTGGCTGAGCAGGTGGGGTAGCAACTGGAGCTGTAATCATAGCTTGAGAACTCTGCGGGGCACACTGTGACTGAGAAGTCTGTGGAGGTGAACTCCTCCCAAGTTTAGGGCAATCCCTCACCACGTGGCATGTGTCACCACACTTAAAAAAAGCTCTAGAAGGATGTGGTGGCTGTGACTGGCTCGGGTCAGGTCTGCTGGACTAACCCCTGAAAACACCCCACACAGGAGGCGCGTTAGAAACCGGAGGTGCATAATAAGCCTCCTGAGGCCTAGGAGGAGCTGGAATACCACTGGCTGCTAGAAGAGCTGAATGAATAGGGCGACTCATATAACCCCTACCATGACGACCTGCTGCTGGGGCACGAGCATCAAAGAAATGGCCTGACTCTCGAGACCTCTTGGCCTCCCTCCCCTCTCTCTCCCTAGCATGCATACCCTCAATCTTCCTAGCAATGCTCACCACCTGCTGATAAGAAATATCCATCTCCAAATCACGAGCCATGCTAGACTTGATGCTAGGAATAAGGCCCTTAATAAACCGGCAAACCCTCTCGCAAACAGTAGAAACCAAGGCTGGTGTATGCCTAGCCAAACTGGTGTAACAGACAGCATACTCTGAGACAGTCATAGTACCCTAACACAAATGCTCAAACTCTGCGTGCCATGTATCCCTGAGGCTCTGAGGAACATACTCTCTCAGGAACAGATCTGAAAACTGAGTTCAAGTCAGTGAAGCAGCCTCATCCGGACTGTCTAACTCATAGGTGCGCCACCACTCATAGGTGGATCCTCGAAACTGGAAAGTAGTGAAGGAAACCCTGCTCGATCCTGATATACCCATGATACGGAGAATACGATAACACTCATCTAAAAATCCCAGAGCATCCTCCGATGCTAGACCACTGAATACAGGAGGCTTGTACCTCTTGAACCTCTCAAGCCTCAGCTGCTCCTCCTCGGAAGCCACTACCTTGACCTCGGGCTGAACTGGTACTGCAGGCGGTACAAGAATAATCTCAGGACCTACTCAACATGCACTCGCTGCTCAGGAGTGCGGGCGGTGGGAGTCCGTGCTCCTCTCCCGGCTTGAGATGTGGCTGCAGCAAGGGGAAGCAATCCTGCCCGAGCCAGAGTGGTGTATATGCTCATGAACTGTGCCAGAGTCTCCTGAAGAGCTAGAGTAGTGGTAGCAGTAGGCGTGTTAGGTGCCTGGACTCCGGCTGGAACTGCTGGTGGTACCTCGGCAGCAGCTCGTGCAAGTGCTCTGGCTGCACCACATGCGCGTCCTCGGCCTCTACCTCGGCCTCTAACGGCTGCAGTAGGGGGCACGAGTGCCTGATCATCTCGGGTAGCACGTGTCCTCACCATTTGTGAGAGAACAGAAGACAAAAGTTTAGAATTGTGATGTCAAAATATTGTACGACAAGGAAATCAAATGAAGTGAAAATTTTCCTAATAGTTACATAGCCTCTATTAGATAAGTACAGACGTATCCGTATCGATCAACGAGACTCTAATAAACCGGCTTGTGATCCATGACTCCTATGAACCTAGGGCTCTGATACCAACTTGTCACGACCCCGGTTCGCCCTCCGTGAACCATTGTGACGGCACCTAGTATCTACGACTATGTAAGCCTAAATTGCGGAAAAAACCAAAATTTGCGGAATTAAAGCAATTTAAAATAGAAATAAAGTGATAACAATATTTTAAATGTGCCGCTCAGCATACACCAGGTTTAACTCTCAATACCAATACGTAAATCCAAGACCCAGAAACCCACGAATCACAAGCTAAGAGAAATATTACATAGCTCTAACTTCGGAATGTCTAATAAGAACAGAAAAATACAGAAGGGCTAAATACTAAAAGCAGGAATAGAAAGGGACTTCTCGGTCTGCGGACGCGACAGATGTACCTTGAAGTCTCTAAAACAGTCGCCTCCCTCAAGGATGGTAGGCCTGAGTAGCGGTACCTGAATCTGCACATGAGAAACATGCATAGAGAGGCATGAGTACACCACAGCGGTACTCAGAAGGCAATAGTACGGAATCAAAGAAAAATAACTACAACACGATAAGAAGAGGGAATATTACAAGTTAAGGAAACAAAAACAACAAATAACAAATAGAGGAAAAATTAACAGGGAACCGCCTTGTAGTTCCAAAAGTAAATATCTCACAGTCTTTCCTTATACCTCCCATGCGTATCCATAATCACAACGGCATGACAGAAACCTCGTGCAAACAATAACAATCCGCACGGCAGAAACCTCGTGCCACAATAACAACACACACGATAGAAACATCTAGCCACAATAACAACCCCCACTACATAAACCTCGTGCCACAATAACAACCAAACGGTTATCTTAATAATAGTCACGGAAACTAAAACGACAACTGAACCAATGACATTTCAAGGATATCAATTTCAAGTAAATAATCACACAATTAATAATGAATATGGAATCAAGAAACCAGGTAACTTAACTAAGCATGTAGCACAAGTTGCAATTAAGAGATAAGACAAGTAGACATGTGAAATTAGGCTAAACATGATGATTACACATGCTAAAGTAACTTAGTTAAGGCATAAAAAGGAAACTACTTAACAAAAATTGAAATTTCAACACTTAGCCCGTGTACGCACTCGTCACCTTGCGTACACGGCATTCACATATAGCAAATTACCGTAAGAATACCTCCCCCCACAAGGTTGTACAAGTCACTTACCTCAAACCACGCTCAATCAATCAATAAGAAGGCCTTTCCCTCGACTTTCCAACTCCGAACAACTCAATTCTAGACAAAAACAATTACATACTACTAATATAACTATAGGGAGCTAATCTAAATAATGAAATTATTATTTTAGCAAGAATTGGAAAAATCATCCTAAAAAGTCAACCCTTACCTATAGGGAACTACTTCACCATCCTTCATCACTAGGGGTATATAAGTTGGATTCATACCTTTCGTTGCCAACTTGTTCTCCTGAATTAGTCCTGCCCATGATC
This sequence comes from Nicotiana sylvestris, assembly GCF_000393655.2. Taxonomy (NCBI): domain Eukaryota; kingdom Viridiplantae; phylum Streptophyta; class Magnoliopsida; order Solanales; family Solanaceae; genus Nicotiana; species Nicotiana sylvestris. The sequence goes on along the minus strand of NC_091057.1, from coordinate 57,922,560 downwards.
ATCCCTTCTCTACTACTGATACATTGCTCTTCTGCTCAGTTTTCATCTGGCTATCGAGTGTAGTGGTCCATTGTTCCTTATTTGGGGTTACATGTACTATCCCATTGAATTGCATCTTGCTCGAGCTTGGTTGCTCACTTGTAATCATCACTGTGTTGTTTCCTTTTCCAGAATTCTCCATAGGTTTTAATTGTTTGCTAGAACTCGCTGGTGTTACTGATTGGACTAGATAATTGCCCAGATTCGACCAATGTGCATCATCACTGTCCTGATCTAGCTCCTCCTCCTGCATTTTCTCCTTTGCTTTAGTGTTTCCTTTACCTTGTGTCACGACCCTGGTTCGCCCTCCGTGAACTATCGTGATGTCACCTAGTATCTATGACTAGGTAAGCCTAAATTGTAGAAGAAAACCAAAATTTGTGGAAGTAAAACAATTTAAAACAGAAATAAAGTGATAACAGTGTTTTAAATGTGCCGCTCGACATACACCATGTTTAACTCTCAATACTAATACGTAAATCCAAGACCAGGAAACCCACGAATGACAAGCTAAGAGAAATATTACATAGCTCTATCTCTGGAATGTCTAATAAGAACAGAAAAATACAAAAGGGCTAAATACTAAAAGTAGGAATAAAAAGGGACTTCTCGGTCTGCGGACGCGGCAAATGTACCTCGAAGTCTCTAAAGCAGTCGCCTCCCTCAAGGATGGTAGGACTGAGTAGCAGTACCTGGATCTGCACATGAGAAAAATATGCGCAGAGAGGCATGAGTATACCACATCGGTACTCAATAAGTGCCAAGCCTAACCTCGGTTTGGTAGTGACGAGGAAGGTCAGGGCCCTACTGAGATTAAATAAATATAAAGATGACAAGATAAGATAAGCAGTACAATTGAGAATCTACAGTAAAAATCTATACAGGATAATAAGAGTACAATAACGGAAACAGAGATAAGGGCAACCCACAAGGAAAATACCACTCATAGCAAGGATGTTAACCGGGGGATCTCTTGGTATCCTCTATGTATACAAGGGATCTCTTAGTATCCTAAGGATCTCTTGGTATCCTCAATATATATTCTAGGGATCTCTTGGTATCCTCAATATACACTAGGGATCTCTTGGTAACCCGAGGATCTCTTGGTATCCTCAATATACGTGCCACGGATCTCTTGGTATCCCGCACCTCAGTCCAAATCATAAATACATATAGGAGATCTCCCAGGATGCCGTCCCGTAGTCCCAATTAAAAACACACAGAAGCAACATAAGAATACTCATTAAAATGCTAATTTCGTACCAAGTAAATAGTTAATTCTAGCATAATATGCTTCATGTAATGCAATTAAAGCAATTTAAGCAAATAGGCAATTAAGTCAATTAAACATGCTTTTCTAAACTACAGCAGGCTAAATTCGCAAGTAGAATAATACAAGAAAAAGGAACTCAATTTAAATACTTAAACTAAAACCGAATTTTCAATAATTAGCTCAAGTACGCACTCGTCACCTCACGTACAAGGCTTTTCAATTATCAAATATATTATATCCTAAGGGGAAGGTCCCCCACACAAGGTTAGACAAGCCACTTACCTCGAACCGGCTCAAAATCAATTCGAAACCATGCTCTTGCCACGAGTACTCGACTCCAAATGGCCCAAATCTATTCAATTCAATTTCATAATGTAAATAACACTTCAAGTAACTAATTCTACAATTAAATTCTAAGCTAATACGCGAAATTATATAAAATGACCAAAATGCCCCTCAGGCCCACATCTCGTAATTGGGTAAAATTTATATTTCCAGAATCCCCGCACTCTTACGAGTTCAGTCATATCAAAAGTACCAAAATCGGACCTCAATTTGTCCCTCAAATCATCACTCAATGGTCTCCAATTATAGAAGCCCTAACTCCCCAATTACCACTAATTTTCCTTAATTTTTCATGCTTAAATTGATAGAAATCATTCCAATAACAAGTTTAGTGACCAAAGCCTTTACCCCAATGAACTCCTCTGAGAATCCCTCTTGAAAAGTTCTCCCCAAGCTTCTTTCCGTTTTGAAAAAGATGAAAAATGGATAAATTTCGCTAGGGCAAGAATTTGTATGTTCTGCACAGCGATATCCGCATTTGTGGCCCTAGGACCGCATCTGCGGTCCCGCTTCTGGCGGAACTAATGTTGCATCTGCGGCTTTTCACTTAATGGCCAATTTCCGCATCTGCGACTCCCAATCCGCAGATGCGGTACCGCTTCTGCGGAATTACCACCGCTTCTGCAGTTCCTGAAGGAGTTCCTAATTTCTGCGACCACAGAGCCGCTTTTACGGCGCCGCATCTGCGGAACCCAAACCGAAGGTGCGGTTATGACAGAACCAGCAGATGAAGTTGCAACTTAAATTCCAAAATCTTTTCGTCAACCAACTGAAATCATCCGGAGACCTTTGGGACCTCAACCAAAGGCACAAACAAGTCATAAACTACTATCCAATCTTGTACCAATCCTTAAAACACCTAAAACAACATCTAAAGCTCGAATTAACCATGAATTTAAGACTAAGAACTCCATGATTTTCAAAATACGCTTTCAATCAAAATGTCTATCAAATCTCGTCCGAATGACCTGAAATTTTGCACACACGTCACATTCAATACTACGGAACTACTCCAACTTTTATAATTCCATTCCGACCCTCGCATCAAAATCTCACTATCTGACCGGAACTTCAAAAATTCAACTTTCGACATTTCAAGACTAATTTAGCTACGGACCTCCAAAACACAATCCGAACATGCCCTTAAGCCTGAAATCACCTAACGGAGCTAATGGAACCATCAGATTTACATTCCGAAGCCGTCTTCATACTATTCTAACTACGCTCAACTTTCCAACACTTAAGCTCTCATTTAGGGACTAAGTGTCCCAAAACTCCCCGAAACTCGAAGCCGAACATCCCGACAAATAAAAAATAGCAGAAATAAACTTGGGGAAAGCAGTTAATAGAAGATCAGGGCGTTAATTCTTAAGACGGTAGACAAAATAGTTATTTAATTATTTTTTATTATGATGACCCGACTGGTCGTCTTAAGAATTAACGCCCCGATCCCCTATTAAATACTTTCCCCAAGTTTATTTCTGCTATTTTGATTTGCCAGGATATTCGGTTTTGAGTTTCGGAGAGTTTTGGACACTTAATCCCTAAATAAGAGCTTAAGTGTTGGAAAGTTGACTGCAGTCGGAACAGTGTCAAGCGGCCTCGGAATGGAAATCCGATGGTTTTTTAGCTCCATTGGGTGATTTCGGGCTTGGGGGGGGGGGTGATCAGATTGTGTTTTGGAGGTCCGTAGCTAAATTAGGCTTGAAATGCCGGAAGTTGAATTTTTGAAGTTTCCGGTCCGACAGTGAGATTTTGATCCGAGGGTCAGAATGGAATTTTGGAAGTTGGAGTAGCTCTGTAGTGTTGAATATGACTTGTGTGCAAAATTTCAGGTCATTCGGACGAGGTTTGATAGAATTTTTGATCGAAATCGTATTTTGAGAATTTTGGAGTTCTTAGGCTTAAATCCATGTTTAATTCAAGGTTTCGATGTTTTTTTAGGTGTTTTAACAATTGGTACAAGTTTGGATAGTGGTTTGTGACTTGTTGATGCCTTTGGTTGAGGTCCCGGGGGCCTCAGGGTGAATTCGGATGGTTGACAGAAGGATTTGGAGTTTGAAGTTTGCTGCAGCAACTGGTCTTCTATCATAACGACACCTGCGGTTTGGTTTCCGCAGGTGGGGAGCTGCAGAAGCAGCGAAGCCATCGTAGAAGCGGATCTGGGGAGGGTTTTCAGGTTCCGTAGAAGCGGTGGTGCATCTGCGAAAGGGTAATCGCAGATGCGATTTCTGGTCTTTAAGTGAATGTCGTAGGTGCGACCTTTGGTCCGCAAAAGTGGGACCACATATGCGGTCCCAGGGCCGCAGATGCGGAAATCACTGGCCAGAACATATAAATAGTTGCCTTCACGAATTTGAGCTATTCTTTCACTATTTTCATCCGGGTTTGAAGCTTTTGAGAGAAACTTTTGAGGAAAACAAAGGGGAATCACTTGGAGGTAACATTCTTTACTTCATAACTCGTTTTTATGTGACTAAAGACCTAATTAGTGGTGAAAAATTTGGAAAAATGGGTAACTAGGGCTTGAGTTTAAGAGACTTTTGAATGAGGATTTGAGTGGTCATTTTGACTCCGATTTTAATGTTCTTGTTATGTATAGACTCGTGAGAGTACGAGGTTTCTGGAAATGTAAATTTCACCCGATTCTGAGACATGGGCCCGAGGGGCGTTTTGGTCGTTTTACCTAATTTTGTGCATTAGCTTAGAATTTAATTGTAGAATCAGTTACTTGTAGTGTTATTTGCATTATGAAATTGAATTGAATAGATTTGTGCCATTTGGAGTCGAGTACTCGTGGCAAGAGCGTGGTTTCGGATTGATTTTTGAGCCGGTTCGAGGTAAGTGTCTTGTCTAAACTTGTGTGGGGGACCTTCCCCTTAGGATTAGTATATTTGGTAATTGATATGCCTCGTACGTGAGGTGACGAGTGCGTACTTGTGCTAATTGTTGGAAATCCGGTTTTCATTAAGTAATCACTAGTATGTTTCCCTTCCTGTTTTTATTACTTGCACTATTAAACCTGTTGTTAGTTTAGGAAAGCATATCTAAGTGACTTAATTGCCTTATTTGCTCAACCTGCCTTACTTGAATTCTGTTCAGCATGCTAGGCTAGAATCACTTATTGCCTTAATATGAAATTTTGCCATTTTTGTATATCTTTCTGCTGCTGCCGTGTATTTATTTTAGGACTACGGATGTGGGATTCCGGTAGCTCCCCCTGTCAGTTTACTTTGGGACTACGGGTTAGATTCCCGGTAGTTCCCTTGCATAGTTACTTTGCGACTAAGGGTTAGATTCCCGGTAGATCCCCCTGCACAATTATATGGAACTACGGGAATGCACCCGGTAGATTCCCCCGGTACTGGGTATTTATATTTGGGACTATGGAACGAGATTCCGGTAGATCCCCATGCACTATGAGTTAGACTACGGGACGAGATCCCAGGGATCCACTGGATATGTACAAATGGGATTATAGGATGGTATCCTTGGAGATCCCCGATTGTTATTATTGGTGCTGAGGTGTATTTCCTTTCCATGTTTACCTTGTTCCTGTATAGTTATTGCTTTTCTGTACATCCTGTGTTATTTTACTGCCGTACTTATTTATACCGTTCTGTTCTATACTGTTGATCTTTATATTTTATTTAACCTAAGTAGGGCCCTGACCTTCCTCGTCACTACCCAACCGAGGTTAAGCTTGGCACTTACTAAGTACCGCTGTGGTGTACTCATGCCCCTTCTGCGCATGTTTTTATGTGCAAATCCAAGTACCGCTACTCAGGCCTACCATCCTTGAGAGAGAAAACTGCTCTAGAGACTTCGAGGTACATCTGCCGCGTCCGTAGACCGAGAAGTCCCTTTCTATTCTAGCTGTTAAACATTGCCCTTATGTATTTTTCTTTCTTGTTAGATATTCTGGAGTTAGACTGTTAGATATTCCAAAAGCTTGTGTTTTCGTGAGTTTTCGAGTTTTGGGATAGTGTACTTGGTTTTGAGAATGTTGTATTGTATATGCCGAGCGGCATTATAACTATTGTTCCATTCTGTTACTTTTGGGGTTTTTGGTTATTTTCTTCCGCAAGTTTCGTTTATGTTCCGCAACTGTTAGGCTTACCTAGTCGTAGAGACTAGGTGCCGTCACGATAGTTCACGGAAGGCAAACTGGGGTCATGACATCTATATATTTAGAAATAAATATTTAATTATTTTCCTAATATTTAAACTTTTTTCCATTCCTTTTCCTAGTGTTTAGGAATAAACATTTAATGGTTATGTCTCTTGAGTTGTCTACGTTCAATAAGTTTATATGTTTCAATAAATACTAAAGGAATTTAGATGAAAGAAAATGAATTTCTTTTTAATCAAATGGAGAAGAAAGGATTTAGATTTATTGTTTCTGTTTCTCCATATCTTCTGGAAATCTATGCTATTATGGATTTCTAATAGGCCTTTTTTAAATAAAAAAAATTCTCTCAAATCTAGCTTTTGTTTTACAAAATATATACACATATCATGCTTTTATCAATATCAATTTGTACTGTCAAGATCCAAATTTTCCTTCGTAAGATATCGTGACGGCACCTAGTCTCTTAGACTAGGTAAGCCTAACAAATATGCGGAATAACTGACATAATAACTTAAGTATCAAAATCAATAGCTATATAAATGAAGACTACAACTCAACCTAAAGAAATCCCAAAATCCGGTGAAATAGAAGTTACAAGCACTAGATACAGTGTGGAATGATCCTATACATCATTGTGTATAAGATAAAAAGAAATAAGAAAAAGAACGGGAAAGAAGGGGACTCCGAGGCCTGCGAACGTCGGCAGGTATACCTTGAAGTCTCCGAATTGAGCTCGCCTCATTAGTGCCTGGACTGGTAAGAGGTACCTAGATCTGCAAAAAAATATGTGCAGAAGCATATCATGAGTACATCACAACGGGTACCCAGTAAGTGCTAGGCCTAACCTCGGTAGCGTAGTGACAAGGTTAGGTCAGGAGCCTACTGGAAATAATAAGAGACAAGACAGAAGATAAATAAGGTGACAGGGAAGTGAAACAATAAGAATTCACGGAAGGCAATAGTACGGAATCAAAGAAAAATAACTACAACCCGAAAAGAAGCAGGAATCTTACAAGTTAAGGAAACAACAACAACAAACAACAAATAGAGAAAAAATTAACAGGAAACCGCCTCGTAGTCCCAAAAGTAAATATCTCATAGTCTTTCCTTATACCTCCCATGCGTATCCATAATCACAATGGCATGACAGAAACCTCGTGCAAACAATAACAATCCATACGGCAGGAACCTCGTGCCACAATAACAACACACACGATAGAAACCTTGTGCCATAATAATAATCCGCACGGCAGAAACCTCGTACCACGATAACAACCCGAATTGTTGAAACCTCGTGCCACAATAACAACCAAACAGTCATCTCAACAATAGTCACGGAAACTAAAACATAAAAACTGAAACAACGACATTTCAAGGATATCAATTTCAAGTAAATAATCACACAGTTAATAATGAATATGGAATCAAGAAAGCAGGTAATTCAACTAAGCATGTAGCACAAGTTGCAATTAAGAGATAATACAAGTAGACATGTGAAATTAGGCTAAACATGATGATTACACGTGCTAAAGTAACTCAGTTAAGGCATAAAAAGGAAACTACTTAGCAAAAATTAAAATTCCAATACTTAGCCCGTGTACGCACTCGTCACCTTACGTACACGACATTCACATTTATCAAATTACCGTAAGAATACCTCCCCCCACAAGGTTGTACAAGTCACTTACCTCAAACCACACTCAATCAATCAATAAGAAGGTCTTTCCCTCGACTTTCCGACTCCGAACAACTCAATTCTAGACAAAAACAATTACATACTACAAATATAACTATAGGGAACTAATCTAAATAATGAAATTATGATTTTAGCAAGAATTGGAAAAATCGTCCCAAAAAGTCAACCCCTACCTATAGGGAACTACTTCACCATCCTTCATCACTGGGGGTATGTAAGTTAGATTCATACCTTTCGCTACCAACTTGTTCTCCTAAAGCAGTCTTGCCCATGATCATCCCTTCTCCACTACTGATACATTGCTCTTCTGCTCAGTTTTCATCTGGCTATCGAGTGTGGTGGTCGTCTGTTCCTTATTTGGGGTTGCATGTATTGTTCCATTGAATTGCATCTTGCTCGAGCTTGGTTTCTCACTTGTAATCATCACTGTGCTATTTCCTTTTCCAGAATTCTCCATAGGTTTCGATTGTTTGCTAGAATCCACTAGTGTTACTGATTGAACTAGATAATTGCCTAGATCCGGCAAATTTGCGTCATCACTGTCCTGATCTAGCTCCTCCTCCTGCATTTTCTCCTTTGCTTTAGTATTTCCTTTACCTTGCTCGCGTGTGATAACATCCGTTAGTTGCCTTTCAATTATTGGTGTTTTGGTGCTATTCCTCTTCAGTCTTCCTCTTCCTCCCATTTCCGGCGAAGGCGCAGGTTAGTCAGTCACCTAACGTGCGCCGAGAGAGAAAAAGATTGACAAGATTAATTATTTCACAATTAATTTCATTGTGAATTAGTGCTAAAAGGAGAATTTCTTAATATGTGTAAAAATAGCCAAAAAATTACTTAAAGTGGACCGGAGAGAGTATTAGTTTTGTGGTTTTGGATAGAATTTGTTTTATCTTTTCTGTCTTTTTTGTTTTCTTTTTATATTTTTCTACTATCTAGCACGAATATCCTTAACAAAGTGTCGTTCGCTTTTTTTACCCTTCAAAAATAGATTTCACACTAGGCAAAATAGTCATTTAATTATTTTCTATATGTTTAGAAATAAATATTTAATTATTTCCCTAATATTTAAAACTTTTTTTCATTCCTTTTTCTAATGTTTAAGAATAAACATTTAATGGTTATGTCTCTTGAGTTGTCTATGTTCACTAAGTTTATATGTTTCAATAAATACTAAAGGAATTTAGATGAAAGAAAATGAATTTCTTTTTAATCAAGTAGAGAAGAAAGGATTCAGATTTACTGTTTCTGTTTCTCCACTTCTCCATATCTTCTGGAGATCTATGCTATTATAGATTTCTAATAGGCCTTTTTTAAATAAAAAAAATTCACTCAAATCTAGCTTTTGTTTTACAAAATATATACACATATCACGCTTTTATCAATATCAAATTGTACTTTCATGATCCAAATTTTCTTCCGTAAGATATCGTGATGACACCTAGTCTCTAAGACTAGGTAAGCCTAACAAATATGCGGAATAACTAACATAATAACTTAAGTATCAAAATCAACAGCTATATAAATGAAGACTGCAACTCAACCTGAACAAATCCCAAAATCCTAGAAGTCACAAGCACTAGATACAGTGTGGAACACTCCTATACATCATTGTCTATAAGATAAAAAGAAATAAGAAAAAGAACGGGAAAGAAGGGGACTCCGAGGCCTGCGAACGCCGGCAGGTATACCTTGAAGTCTCCGAACTGAGCTCGCCTCACTAGTGCCTGGACTGATAGGAGGTACCTGGATTTGCAAAAAAATATATGCAGAAACGTATCATGAGTACGCCACAACGGGTACCCAGTAAGTGCCAAGCCTAACCTCGGTAGCGTAGTGACGAGGTCAGTCAGGAGCCTACTGGAAAATAATAAGAGACAAGACAGAAGATAAATAAGGTGACAAGGAAGTGAAACAATAAGAATTCACGGAAGGCAATAGTACGGAATCAAAGAAAAATAACTACAACACGAATAGAAGCAGGAATCTTACAAGTTAAGGAAACAACAACAACAAACAAGAAATAGAGGAAAACTTAACAGGGAACCGCCTCGTAGTCCCAATAGTAAATATCTCACAGTCTTTCCTTACACCTCCCATGCTTATCCATAATCAAAACGGCACGGCAGAAACCTCGTGCAAACAATAACAATCCGCACGGCAGAAACCTCGTACCACAATAACAACCGGCAATGCAGAAACCTTATGCCACAATAACAACCAAACAATCACCTCAACAATAGTCACGTAAACCAAAACATAACAATTGAAATAATGACATTTCAAGGATATCAATTTCAAGTAAATAATCACACAGTTAATAATGAATATGGAATCAAGAAAGCAGGTAATTCAACTAAGCATGTAGCACAAGTTACAATTAAGAGATAAGACAAGTAGACATGTGAAATTAGGCTAAACATGATGATTACACGTGCTAAAGTAATGCAGTTAAGGCATAAAAGGAAACTACTTAGCAAAAATTGAAATTCCAACACTTAGCTCGTGTACGCACTCGTCACCTTACATACACGGCCTTCACATATAGCAAATTACCGTAAGAATACCTCTCCCCCACAAGGTTGTATAAGTCACTTACCTCAAACCACGCTCAATCAATCAATAAGAAGGCTTTTCCCTCGACTTTCCGACTCCAAACAACTCAATTCTAGACAAAAACAATTACATACTACAAATATAACTATAGAGAAATAATCTAAATAATTATGATTTTAGCAAGAATTGGAAAAATCGTCCCAAAAAGTCAACCCCTACCCGCGTCTTAGAACCCGACCAAAATTATAAAATCCAAACATTCATTCGATATAGAGTCCAACCATACAAGAATTATCCAAATCCGAGCTCATTTAGCCTTTCAAAACCCAAAAATTCGGTCTAAGAACTTTTACACTTTTTCCTCAATTTTTTCAACCCAAATCCCTAATTAGATGAAGAAATCGAAGATAGATTAGTGGGAATTAATAAAAAACGAGTCAAGAATCCTTACCCAAATGTTTTCTCTGAAAATTCCTCAAAATCTCGCCTCAATCCGAGCTCTCAAAGTCCCAAAGTGAAAAATGAAACCAAACCCTCGATTTTGAAATTTAAGTTATGATGCCCAGTAATTACGCTACGCAATCGCGGAATAACCCTCATGATCACGAAGAAGAAAGAAGGGCTGCCCCCAAAATGGTCTACACAAATGAGATTCACTCCACGTTAATGCGGATAAATAAGTACCCAGATCTACGCGATCGCGAACTCACCCACGTGATCGTGAAGCACAACTATGCGGGAACCTGTTGCACCCAATACCTCTACGCGAACGCGACCTACACCACGCGTTTGCGACTTGCTGTGAACCAAACTTTTGTGTTCGCATCCCATTCTTTGCGAATGCGTAGAGTAAAACACCAGTCCCCAAACCCCTTCGCGATCGCGAACCAACCCATGCAATCGCATTGAAGGAAACCAGACCTGAGAAAAACTAGCAACTTCAGCTAATTCTAAATGATTCGAATTGTGCCGAACATGGTCCGAATCACACCCGAGGCCCTCGGGAACTCAACCAAACATACCAAAAAGTACTACAACATCATACGAACTTAGTCGATCCTTCAAATCACATCAAACAACGCTAAAATCATGAATTGTGCTTCGATTCAAGCCTAATAAACTTTTGAACTTCTAACTTCTACATTCGATGTCGAAACCTACCAAATCAAGCCTGATTGACCTCAGTTTTTCAAACAAGTCCTAAATGACATTACAGACCTATTCCAACTTCCGGAATCGAAATCCGACCCCAATATCAAAAAGTTCCCTCCCGATCAAACTTTCCATAAATCTTCCAACTTTCGCCAATTAACGTTGAAATGACCTACGGACCTCCAAATCAACATCCGGACACACTCCTAAGACAAATATCACCATACAGAGCTATTTGAACCAATGAAACTCCATTCCGGAGTCGTCTTCACCCAAGTCAACCTATGGTAACCTTTTACAACTTAAACTTCAAACTTAGGGACTATGTGTCCCATTTCACTTCGAAACTCTCCCCAACCCGGCACCAAGCACCCAGGCAAGTCAAGTAACCACAAAATGAAATAGAGGGAGCAATAAATAGGGGATCAGATCTAATACTCTCAAAACGACCGACCGGATCGTTACATCCTCCCCTCTTAAAACAAACGTCCTCAAATGAGTGTAGAGACATACCTAAAGTGGTGAAAAGATGAGGATAACGGCTACACATATCATGCTCGGTCTCCCAAGTCATCTCATCCACTAGCTGAACCCTCCCTGAACCTTCACTGAAGCAATGTTCTTCGACCTTAACATTCGAACCTTCCTGTCCAAAATAGCCACCGACTCCTCAACATAAGACAAATCCTTGTCTAATTGGACTGAGCTAAAATCTAACACATGAGATGGATCGCCGTGATACTTTCGGAGCATAGAAACATGGAATACTGGATGAACTCCCGATAGACTGGGAGGCAAGGCAAGCTCATAAGCAACGTCCCCAACTCGCCGCAACACTTCGAATGGGCCAATAAACCTTGGGCTCAGTTTGCTTTTCTTCTCGAACCTCATAACACCCTTAATGGGCAAAACTCGGAGCAAGACCCATTCCTCAACCATGAATGCAACGTCGCGAACTTTCCGATCCACATAATTCTTCTGTTTGGATTGGGCTATACGAAGTCGATCCTGAATCAATTTAACCTTTTCCAAAGCGTCCTGAACCAAGTCTGTACCCAATAACCTAGGCTCGCTTGGCTCAAACTAAACCACTGTGGACCGATACCATCTACCATATAAAGCCTCATACAGGGCCATCTGAATGCTCGACTGGTAGCTGTTGTTGTAGGCAAACTCTACAAGTGGCAAGAATTGATCCCAAGAACCCCCAAACTGCATCTCACATGCACGTAGCATATCCTCCAATATATTAATAGTGCACTCGAACTGTCCGTCCGTCTAAGGGTGACATACTATGCTCAACTCAACCCGAGTATCTAACTCATGCTGTACGACTCTCCAAAATCGTGATGTAAATTGCGTACCCTGATCAGAGATGATGAATACCGACATGACATGAAGCCTGGCGATCTCGCGGATATAAACTCGAGCCAACTGCTCAGAAGAATAAGTAGTCACCACTGGAATGAAATGAGCCGACTTGGTCAACCTATCCACAATCACCCAAACTGCATCAAACTTCCTTTGAGTCCGTGAGAGCCCAACAATCCACTCCTATTTCCTCTCTGGAATCTCTAGCTTCTAAAGCAATCCATCTGGCCGTTGATGCTCATACTTCACCTGCTGACAATTTAGGCACCAAGCTACATACTCCACTATGTCCTTCTTCATTCTCCTCCACTAATAATGCTGCCTCAGGTCCCGGTACATCTTCGCGGCACCTGGATGAATGGAGTACTACGAACTGTGAGCCTCCCAGAGAATCAACTCACACAAACCATCTACATTGGGCACACATAGCCTGCCCTGCATCCTCAATGCATCGTCATCTCCAATAGTGACCTCCTTGGCATCTCCGTGTTGAACCGTTTCCTTACTGACAATTAGATGGGGGTCATCATACTAATGCTCTATGATACGATCATAAAGAGAAGATTGAGAAACCACACAAGCCAAAACTCGACTCGGCTCAAAAACATCCAACCTAACAAACTAGTTGGCCAAGGCCTGAACATCCAATGCTAATGGCCTCTCTGCTGCTGGTAGATATGCTAGACTACCTAAACTATCCGCCCTATGACTCAAGACATCGACCACCACTTTGGCCTTCTCAGGATGATATAGAATTTTGATATCAGTCCATAAGAAACTCTAACCACTTCCGCTGACACAAATTAAGATCCTTCTATTTGAACAGAGGCTGTAACTCCCATGATCGGTGTAAATCTCATAAGGGACACCGTACAAATAGTGCCACCAAATCTTCAAGGCATGAGCAATAGCTGCTAACTCAAGGTTGTGGACAAGATAGTGCTTCTCATGCACCTTCAGCCGTGTAGACACGTAGGCAATCACCTTACTGTCCTGCATCAACACCATGATGAGACCAGTACGCGACGCATCACAATATACAATATAAGACCCCGAACCTGTAGGTAATACCAATACTGGGGCTGTAGTCAAAGCAGTCTTGAGCTTTTGAAAGCTCTCCTCACACTCCTCTATCCACCTAAATGGAGCACCCTTCTGGGTCAATCTAGTCATAGGTGTTGCAAGAGATGAGAAACCCTCTACAAATTGATGGTAATACCCCGCCAAACTAAGAAAACTCTAGATCTTTGTAGCTGAGGATGGTCTGGGCCAACTCTGTATTGCTTCAATCTTCTTCGGATCTACCTTGATCCCCCCACTTGACACTATATGGCCCAAAAATGTCACCGAATCTAGCTAGAATTCATATTTTGAAAATTTTGCATATAACTTCTTGTCTCTTAAGGTCTGAGGCACAGTCATCAGGTGCTGCTCATGATCCTCCCGACTCCGGGAGTACACCAGAATGTCGTTAATAAACACAATGACGAATGAGTCAAGATAGGGTCAGAATACACTGTTTATCAAGTGCATGAATGCTGCTGGGGCGTTGGTCAACCTAAATAACATCACAAGGAACTCATAGTGACCATAGAGTCCTAAAGGCAGTTTTCGGGATATCTGGCACCCGAATCTTCAACTGATGATAGCCGAAACACAAGTAAATCTTGGAGAACACTCTGGCACCTTGTAATTGATCAAATAGGTCATCAATATGTAGCAACAGATACCTGTTCTTCACTGTAACCTTGTTCAATTGGAGATAATCAATACACATGTGCATAGAACCATTCTTCTTCACAAATAAGACTGGAGCACCCCAAGGAGACACACTGGGCCGAATAAAGCCCTTATCAAGCAACTCCTGCAACTATTCCTTTAATTATTGCAACTCTAGTGGAGCCATATGATATGAAGGAATAGAGATAGGCTGAGTGTCCGGTAATAAATTAATACCAAAGTCGATATCCCCGTTGGGCAGCATGCCCAAAAGATCCATCGGGAATACATCTGGATAATCCCTCACTATCGGAACTGACTGAACGGTAGGAGTATCAACACTAACATCTCTCACATATGCTAGATACGCATCACACCCCTTTTAACCATCCATTGAGCCTTTAGAAATGAAATAACTCTACTAGGAGTATAATCTAAGGTACCTCTCCACTCTAACCGTGGTAATACTGGCATAACCAGTGTCAAGGTCTTGGCATGACAATCAAGAATAGCATGATAGGGCGACAACCAGTCCATGCCTAAAATAACATCAAAGTTTACCATACTGAGCAATAACAGATAGGCTCTAGTCTCAAAACCACTAAGAACAACCAAACATGACGGATACACACGATCAATGATCTCGTCCAAGTCACACCTCTATTCGAGGTTATGAAATGGCCGATGCAATAGTAATACTTGATAGAGTCGGGGTCGAATTCCACAGGGAGATATGAGATTGGGATTTAGGAGTATATATTACACTATATGAGTTTGAACTATCTTTGATTACACTTCCACAAAATTTTGTTGGTTCTATAACTGAATTAAACTAAGATTGCAAATAAGTAATTGAAACTAAGAAATGGTATTTTTGTTGTTGTTTTCAAATATTGTAAAAGGTCTAGGGCTATGAACTTCTCTTAGGTGTTTGCCTAATAGGTAGTAAACTTTAAAGCTTGTTTCGTTGGTCGGGGTGTATTATAGCTATCAACACTCAAGTACTCACTCAATAAATCTCGGTAAGAGAGTGATTTTTCCCAATTTGGCCTTTTCAAGTCCAAATGGATATTGAACCAAACAGTTGATAAAATGCTCAAGTCGGGTTTTACTATCTCTAGGTTCAACCCTTTAATTGGGACTATCAATATCTTGATTTCATCCCAAATTCTTGTTAGCTAAGTTTCCTAGACTAAGTCTCTCTTTCTCAAGTAGAGACCAAGTCAAATAAGCATGAACTAATATTTGCAACCATTAATTCTACAATAAAAAGTAAGAATAAGGCTAAATAATAAACACCCAACCATAAACAAGACATAAATTTAACACCCATTAGGTTTACACATAAATAAAAATCTAGCTACTCATAATGGGTAATGAAGAAAATAGAGAAGAAAAGATAATAAAACTCATATTGAAAGATTAAAAGATGAAAATCCAATGTTAAGTCACTAAAGTAAGCTAAAGTTGCCTAAAGCAGTAAGTAAAAATGGCTATAGGAGTTCAGATATTCAAAACCTGACCTAAATTCATGAAACTAAGCTATTTATACAAAGTTGAAAATTTCGGATAAAAATGCCCTTTTGGAGGTTATGCGGTGGCACAATTCCATATGCGGTCCGCACTTTGCTTGAATCTTGATAGGAGTTGGAGTCTGCGACCACACAATTCTGGATTGCGACCGCATGTCTCTTGTTATGCGGTCCGCACAAAATTGAGTGCGGCCGCATATGGCCCTTCTACGGACCACACAAATCTGAGTGCGGCCATGTGGCTGACTTCTACGGCTGCACATTAATTGTGCGGTCTGCATCTTGAGATGATACTTCTCTGAACTTGAACTCTTGGGTAGCTGGCCATATATTTCATGTGCGGTCTGCACTTTACATTGATCCTCTGACAGACTTCCTTCACATTCTGTGGCTGTAGAAGGAATTCTGCGGTCTGCACATTATGCTTTTACCTGCTTTTTGTCCCTGAGTTCACATTACTCCTTCTTGAGTCAGATTTCATCTTTATGGCTCATTTTCCAATACTCCTGCAATTAAGCATATTTCATCAGTTTTCGGGAATACAATTAAACACTTTTGGACTAAAACGAAAGTAAAAAGGCATTAATAAGTAGTCAAAATCCCCACTTATCAATCAACAACAATAGAATCTACCATAGGTGTAGACACATAAATAGGAGAACTAAAAGAATCACGAAATACACCCAAATACGGGGAAAAATAAGATGACACATATGAATTAGTGGAGCCTGGATCAAATAAAACTGATGCATCTCTATGACAGACCAGAATAATACATGTGATGACAGAGTCAGACGCAACTGCCTCTATCTTAGCAGGAAGAGCATAGTATCTGGCTTGGCCTCCCCCTCTAGGGCAACTTCTACCCACCCGACCTCCACATCGATCTAGCTGTGCAGGTGGAGTGGTCGCTGGTGCTGTAACCATAGCCTGAGGACATGGAGCATGTGGAGCCTGAGTAGTCCGTGGAGGTGCACCCTTCCTAAGTCTAGGGAAGCCCCTCACCATATGACGAGTGTCACCACACTCAAAACATGCTCTCGGAGGACGTGACTGTTGTGGATGACTCGGGCCTGAGCAGCTGGACTAACGCTGAAAGCACCCAGTGTAGGAGGTGTCCTAGACAATGGCGGTGCATAATAGGGATCCTGGGGCCTAGGAGTAGCCGGAATACCGTTGGAAGTTAGAAGTGCTGAATGAACATGGCGACTCACATAGCCCCTACCCCGACGAGCTGCAGCTGGGGAACAAATACCATTATATGTGCCATACTCTCGAGACCTCTTAGCCTCTCTCCTCTCTCTCCTGAGTCAGCATGCCCTCCAATCTCCTAACAATCCTCACTACCTGCTGGTATGCAATGTCCATCTCCAACTCTCGAGTCATGCTAAATCTGATATTGGGGTTGAGCCCCTCGTTAAATTGACGGACCCGCTCTCTAATAGTAGCAACCAAGGCTGGTTCATGCCCAGCCAAATCACTGAACCGGACTGCATATTCCGACACGATCATAGAACCCTGGCACAACTACTCAAACTCTGCGCACCATGCATCTCTGAGTCTTGGGGAAACATACTCCCTCAAGAACATATCTGAGAACTGAGTCCAAGTGAGTGAAGCTGCCTCAGGCGGACTACCCAACTTATATGCTCACCACCACTGATGGGCCGCCCATGTTGATACCCAATTTCTCCCTATAATACTTTTCAAATGCATATATACCTTCAAAACTATGCATTCACATCAATTGATATTTTTTCATAATTTCTACATTTTCCAAATTAATTTATCCCAGTATTTTATTTATATAAATAATTACAATTTGCATCATAAAGGACTTTATAACAATTTCATGGTTTAATTTTGCTATTTATATTCATATTGAGCTCAAATTATTTGACAAATAGCCATATCTACATGTTTGGGTTACAATTGCAATAACTTTGCAATTATAGCCCATGCATGTATTATTGCATTATTTTACCAGAAAATAATTATTGTATTTTTAAAATATTGAGTAATTATTTTAAAGCATTTCCATGCATGAAAATTATTTTTTTATAATATTTTAATTATTTTATAAAATATATTTTATAAATTATTTGGGTATTTAACAAATAACCCTTTTTATTTCAGACCTAACCATTTTTACCAGCCCCAAACCCCCTTTAATATTAACCAAAAGCCAGTCCAAGCCCCTTAGGGATGCCTACCTGACCCAATAACCCCTCTTCAATCGCGGCCGTTGATCTTTTAGATCAATGGTCCACATTCACCCTTACCTTACTTAAACCCTAACCTACCCCAAACCCTTTTCATTCTCTCAAAAATCCGCCGTTATCGTCTCCCCTCATCTCCCAACTCTCTCTCAACCTAACCTTAACCCTAGTCGCCGTCACTGGCGTAAACCTCCCTTCTATGGTGCTTCTATGTCTTCTCCGACCACCCTTGGTCTCCTACGCTCCATGGATCTTTGACTTCATGAGTCCTTGAGAAGATGTCAAGGAACTCCAACTGGTTCTGGTTTGAAACTTTGCTTACCGGCCTGTCTCAGGCCATTTTTCGTTCGTAAGTAAGGATCTCTCCTTGTTTTATTATGAATCTATGGGTTCTTGACCTATTCTCTTCACCTTTACTATTTTTCTGAAAACCCTAGATTGATACTGTCGGTTCTTCTCAGATCTTTATAGATCTGAGGTGATTAGAATGTTATTAAGTGTTTTCCTTCAAAACATATCTTGTTTTAATTGATTATTTCTTTTTTTTAATCACTCTTTCTAAACTAGGGTTCATCTCAAACTTTTCTTCAATGATTTTTCTAAGTTCTCAGTGTTTAGTTAATTGTTTCTTCATCATCTTAATTGATTTTCGCATGAATGTTCAAACCCTAGTTGATTATGTGCGATATACTGGTTTCTTTGATTTTGTTTCAATACTTTGTTATTTCTGTGATACCAGTCGTATTAGTTTACTCTATTTTTGGGCTTAAATGTTTTCCCTATTAAAATCCAGTATTTCTTTGGGATTTTACCCTAATTAATCTCTATTTATGGTTCGAACCTATTTTTCTTGCTGAATTCTGTATTTCTGTGAAGCTTTACTTATTTAATTTCTATTTATGAAATCTGAGTAATTCTTTCCCAAAAATCAATATTCTTTTGAAGGTTTTACTAAGTATTTCCTATTATTTTGCCCTGTTAAAATCTGTATGCACAGATCTTATTTGTTCCCTTATTTGTGACTTTAATTGATCACACTTGCCTTAGTAAGTTATCCGTATAATTTTGGGGTTCTTACTAATTCCCTATTTGGTATGATTTGGTTTCCTTACCCTGTTTAACCCCCTTTTGCTGTGACCGTTAAGTGATTACCCCTAATTAAGGGGTCCATTCCGGACTCCCTTACATGAATTTATTCTATGATTATTTGATTGCCCCCTAATTAACTGATTTCTGATTCTCTTTACCTTATTTGGTCTACTCCCTAAGTGCTATATAAACTCTCATTCTGACTTCTTTAAACACAAACATTAGTTCAAAAATACACACATACACACACACTCAAACTTTCTCTCATCTTTCTTTCTGCTACTTGTGCTCATTTCTCGTCTAGCCGACTGAAAGCCAATGCTAGACTATGGAACTCTACCTGCATTACTTTCTGCACTTTGCTTCCTTAACTGGTATGTTCTTATTTTAATATCATTCTGAAATTCAAATCTATGTGCTCCATAGTAGTTAAAGCCATGCCTATTTCCGCACTAATTTAACTGATTATGTACTTAGTTGTTCTTCCTGTTTACTGCTTTGATCAGTATGCTTAAGTTTTACCCTCTCTTGTTCAGTTTTTTAATCAGCATGTTTAGGTTTCAATCTTCTTGTTTGCTATTTTAGCCAGCATGTTTACTTGAGCTCTTGTCTGTTTCCTTCAACTAGCATGCTCATTTTAAGTAGTTCAGGCTCCTAATTTATCTGATTAACCACAATTGGTATGACTAATTCTGTGTGGTAGACCCTTGTCCTCAATATGGATATTCTTGCATTCTATCTCTATGCTCTAATATCTAATATCACTTTAGCTTTAAGTATATTCTTTGTTAATACTCTGAATCAGTAGTTTGTATTCTAATGCTATGAATTTGGTCACTGGTTGTCAATCAATCCCTGCTTGTTCTGAATACTTGTTGATCAATATGCTTCCCCTCTTATCCATGTTCATGTGTTTCTGATTTAAGCTCCCTATGTTCCTAACTCCCCCGATCCTTGTTTGTAAACTTGTTTTTCTTCACTTAGAATCAAGTAGTAAATGACTTTGAATCTGGGAACTCTAAGTTTTGTAACTGTGTGGTTGTTTGTTGAATCTTTGTTCTTCTCAGAATTGCTTCCAAAACTATTTTCACTCTTAACATTTTCTTCAAACTGTTTCCATTCCTGAAATATCTTTTCACTCCTAAATTTTTTACCTCTATACTGTTTTTACTAAGTTCTTCCAACTATGTTAAGCACTCTCACTTCTATTCTTAAATTATTTAAGTTCTGCCCCTCTAGTGTGTGTACTGCCTAGGAATCCATGAGATTCCTCCGAACTCTGGCACACTGGGGTTGGCCCTTCCACACCGCACATAACTACTTCTCTATTTATAAGGATCTTGGTGTGAGCATTGCCCGGGGTCCTTGAGGCCCTTGGGAACTTTGACGCACCAGGATACCTCATTGGATACTATGGACTGTTTTAAAGGCCTGGTACTTTCAGGTTCCCTTTGGGCCTATTTTAGGCTCCATATAGCATAGCTTATATTTATTATGTAATTTATTTATTTATGGTCTGTAATGATAATCTTTGTAAACAGATATTGGGGAAATTAGTAAAAGGGAGGGATTCTTATATGATTTTTGTGGGGAACCGGGTAGAAATCATGCATTTAGGTCTATATTATATTTACTTACATCAGAAATATGCTTTAGGTTTATACTATGTTTACCTGCATTAGAAATCATGCTTTAGGTTTATACTATATTTACATGCCTTAGAAACAATGCTTTTAGGATCACTTGACATATTAGACAACATGTTATAGGCTCACTATCTCATTTGGTTACACAATTTTGTTTCTGCATATTTATGATCATCTAGGAACCCTGTTATTAAGTTACTGCTATAATTTTGCCTAATAAAAACGTCCATTCTTTCTGTGCATTAGAGATCCTGCCTTAGGACTGTATTTGCTTTTAAACCATGTATACATCGCCTAAATCAATAACTATCTTGTCTATAAAAAATGCTTAAAAACAATCCCAATACTTAGATGTCATAGAGATAAGTGTGCATAAACCAGTTCTATAATGTAATATTCAGCACCTAGACCAGCATGCCTATAGGACTTAATAAGTTCAATCTATTTTAAATTGATTCCCAAAATTCTGATTGCATTTAGACAACATATTTATAGGGTATTACAGATCCACGCCTAGGCAAGACTATAGGTAATAAAGGTCTAATAAAAACTGTGAAACTATGCTTGGCTTATTTTTGACTGCCCAGATTCAACAGGTTCTAAAATCAGTAGGCAAACTGATTAGGTCTCTATCGCTTCGCCTTAACACAATGCTGCATATTCTCTACTTGTCATGCTTACCTAGATATCCTATTCTAGGACCTTTCTGAAATATCTGAAATCTGCTGTTTGAGACGTGCTAATTGTCTGTTTATTTGTGGAGGTAAACATGAGCCCCCTTAATTGTTTCATACTTGAAAATCTTGTTTGTTCTTTGTTGTCGCTTAGATTGTCCCTTTTAAACACCTTAGGAGAGTCTAGAACTGCCTAAATTTAGAGGTCCTAAACACCTCCGGGACCACAAGGAAGGGACGGGTAATGCACGCATAGAGTTCGTCTAATTAAAACTACTTATATAACCACTAAGGGGAGGGTAATTGGGTAGTAAAGGGATATGATGACCTGTGCGCTAATGCCACGTGTAACCGCTCTAGTTGAGGATGGTTTACCGGGTATTGTACAGATGTGATCCTGTAGGCGAAAAAACCTAGGGCCCCTTTTACCCCTTTGTTTTAAATGTAATACCAACTTGTCTAATTTGCTTTATCTGTTTATAATACTAATTCACATAATTTGAGTTCGGCCGGGACCGATCGTTGTGGACCGCGAGGGGTGCCTAACACCTTCCCCTCAAGGTTTTTTCAAGCCCTTACCCAATCTCTGGTAATGCAAATCGGTTTATGAGTTACTTGCTTTAGGTGCTGTAACACACCTTAATCCATTAGGTGGCGACTCTTAAAATTCAAATACCCCATTCCCGAAAGGAAACAAGTTGTTCTTAATGAATGTCGAAACCCGGACTCTGTGAGGAAAAAGGGGGCGCGGCAGCATGGCAACTCTGCTGGGGATATTTTAGGCTCTTACCATAACGAACATGTTTTAGTGAATTAGTCTCAAGCAAGTTTTATTTTGTGGATACAACCTTTCCCTTCCCCCTTTATTTGGATTTCATTTCTTATTTTCAAGCATTTATGATTTCCTTTATTTCCTAAAACTGACTTGTCTCTTTGTTTTCTTTTTTGTAACTTTCTTTCAATTATTTAAATACCGCATTTATCATTTTTTAAACGCGCAAATACTTGACAACATGCTATTTATTGTTGCATAAATCATGCTCGACATCATACTCCACTCGTGCGTAATCAATCCTATAGCAACGCTTGATGAGTGTTTGCACTCTTCGTATATATATCACCCACTAAATGTGGAAAGGCGTATTTGCGGTAAAACTAATCGATCAACGGTGCAGTCGACGGTTCCATACCTTTCCCCCTCAAGTTGTCCGCTTGAGGGTCCCAGTCTAGACCTCTATAGAAACCTTAATCTAATTAATTGTACATGCATCATGGTCAAACCTAGCCGGGTTAATATGTTCACATAATAACCCTTTAAGACAAGCCTCACCCAAAAGTCCATCGGGTTTTCCATAATCCCAACGGATGCAACCACGATTGTGTGCATTAATTTTGGAGAAATAAGTGCCAATATGCTAATCATTGTTATATAAATAGAAGAATCTAGAGGGGGGAAAGGGCCTAACCTATATTTTATTTTGCAGAAAAAATGAGGCACGAAGTCCCAGGTTTGGCATGGTCGGTAGCATACCTTCACTTTTGCTAGATTGGTGGAGGGATCTTCCTTCAAGTGACCAAAATCATGTGAAAATGGTCTTAGGAATTTTACCTTCTTTACTGGACCTTTAGCTAAACAAAATGTTGATCGAAGTTGCCACCATGTTTTGGGACAAATAAAGGGATGTGTTCTGCTTTGGAGACATAGAAATGACCCCCGGAAGAAATAGAGGGATTTGCTGGGCTACCTTGGGATAACCCTGGTTTATTGGCACCTGAAAATCGCACCACTAGGGGATTTCTGAAGATGATGGGGTTAAAAAAGAATAATGACTTGGAGTGCCTGAAAAACTCCTACATACCTTTCGACTTCCTCTATGAATGATACGGTCACAACAACTCTTACCATATTTTCGATGATGAATTCTCCATCACCTCCTTGGGTTGGATTCACCAAAGGGTTTTTGTGTTCATCGTGTGTTTCTTGGGAATGCTAGTGTTCCTGATCCAAGGGGACATAATCCACACCAGGCTGGCCATGGTCCATATACCATTGTCCTTATGATCATTGCAGATATGTACTGGGCCTTGGAACATTGTCAGAAGGGGTTCAGATTCTTCGAGGGTTGCAATTTGCTACTGCAAGTTTGGCTGCTAGAAACATCTCCAAAAGGGTCAATACCGTTAGGAATTTCTGCGAAAGCCGTGGAATGATCACATAGCATTTCATCATCCCAAGAGAATGACTTATATTCCAGACATGTTTGCTCAACCTAAGGATGCTGTAGGATGGGTACAGTTTTTCAACAAGTTAACTGAGGACCAGGTTCAATTGATGTTTGAGTAGTTCCCCACCGACGAGTTCATCATCAGATCCAGGGATGTTCCACACTTGGTGTTGATTGGGTTAAGGGGAATATACCCTTATGCTCCCCTCAGGGTTATGAGACAGGCAGTTAGGAGACAGGTCATACTGCGAGTCGCTAAAATGAGTCACTTCATTGCTAATTTTCAGGGTGACGCCATCCCATATAAAAATGAAGCACAACACATGTGGTACTTGAAGATTATCGTGGAAAAGGATACCATCGAGCCAGATCGATATCATGTGGGTCATACATACTTTTACCCCTCATGGTTGGATAATAACATAGCAGGGATCTTCGAGCCAAGGGTTGGTCCAGGAAACAGGGACATAGACGAAGTTGTCAAAGCACAGGTGAAGTACAACAAATGCGCAAAAGAATTCGCGAGTCTGAAGCTGAGCATATGGAGCAGCATAAGGCCAACATGGAAATGATAAATGAGTGGAAAGAGAGGGCTGTTAAATCTAGCGAAAGGCTGGAATATCTGGAGTACAGTCTGATGGATTTGGAAGGGAAAATGAGAAAGAGAGTCACCGATTGCCAGAACGTCGAGGGAAATGAAGGAGGATATTTGGCAAGGGCATTCTTACTGCTGAACCTGTGCAAACTGGGGGAATTTATTGACAATAGCATCCAGTCTGGAGAGGGTCCTTCTGGGGACCAAATAGATTAGGTTTACTTGCTTTTAAAAAATGTGATAAGGCCAAGTGTCATTAGTGACATTATCTTATTTAGTATCGTTTTGGGTCGTCTATTTTTACCTTAATGAAATGAGGCAATTATTGGCACTAAATTTCTCCAAATATATTTGTTGCTAGGCCTACTTCGGGCACAATGGGGCTCCCAAATTAGGACGCGAATTTACATTCCTACAATATGTGTTTAAATACTGCAAACTTTTCAGAGCCTTTACTGACTTGTTTACCTTTTGTTTTTCTTTATTCTTTATTATTCCCATCCCCTAAGGTTGGTTCGCACATACTAGCATCATCAACATATCACACCAGATCTAGAGGCCCTCTACCTCCTCCTCCAATCAATACAAGAAGCAGAGGAAAGGCTAAGATGGATGACTTAAGTGTTATTCAAAAGAAAAATGTTGAGAATGCGAAAACTTCAGATGGTCGAAGTACTCCGGCACCAAATGACTTAGTTTTGCGGTTAGAACAAAAGATACTGGAGTTACAAGGAGCACTTGAGCAGGTCCGCAACTTAGCAAACCTCTCCCTTACCTTAAACGTCCTCGATAATCAACCAACAAAA
The DNA here is from genome assembly GCF_000393655.2 of Nicotiana sylvestris. Lineage (NCBI taxonomy): Eukaryota > Viridiplantae > Streptophyta > Magnoliopsida > Solanales > Solanaceae > Nicotiana > Nicotiana sylvestris. The sequence goes on along the minus strand of NC_091057.1, from coordinate 57,897,494 downwards.
TACCAAAAACCTAGCGCCTCCCCAAAACACACCAAACCAGCATTCACAAAACCATCATACACCACATCAATATGCAACACCACCTCAAAATCCCAATCCTCTACTGGTACCAACTCCTCCACAACACCATCATCAACCAACCCAGTACCTAGAAACCACTACCTATCACACTCCTCAGAACACAACCAACCTATTCCCGATCCTCTAAACTCGACCAATGACGACCACTACACCCAAATCCCTGACACCCACCAAAACAACCCCATATACAAGGAAACCCTACCTCACTCCACTCAACCAATCTCCTATATACCAGAATCCACTGAGAAGGACCTGCTCATCAAGAACATGGCCGAGGAGCATAAAAAGTTGACAAGTAGAGTTCAGGGTGTTGAAGGAAGTAAAGGGATAGAAGGTCTAAACTATGATAATTTGTGCATACAATCACATGTGGAACTTCCAGAGGGTTACAAACCTCCCAAGTTCGAAATTTTTGACGGAACGGGTGATCCCAAGGTTCATCTGAGAACTTATTGTGACAAGCTCGTGGGGGCCAAAAAAGATGAAAGGATTCGAATGAAGCTCTTTATGAGAAGTCTTATTGTAGATGCCCTGTCCTGGTACATAAGCCAGAATCCTAAGAAATGGTCTGATTGGGAGAGCATGACATCAAATTTTATGGACTGTTTTAGGTTTAATACGGAGAATGCGCCAAATGTCTTCTATATCCAGAACCTAAAGAAGAAGCCAACTGAGACTTTTCGCGAGTATGCTACTCGGTAGAGGTCATAAGCAGCCAAGGCCAGACCTATATTAGATGAGGAACAGATGAACAAGTTCTTTGTCAGGGCACAGGACCCACAATATTACGAAAGGCTTATTGAGAATTAGAAGTTCTCCGATATCATCAAACTCGGGGAAAGGATTGAAGAGGGTATTAAAAGCGGGATGGTGATAAATTTCGAGGCACTGCAGGCCACGAACAAAGCATTGCAATCAGGTGACATATAAAAGATGAAAGAAGTAGGGGCAGTAATGGTGGCCCAAGGCCCAAAATCTCCACTCACATACCAAACACCTCCACCTACATACCTGTCATGCCCCCTTTTTTCTCGCGGAGTCCGGGTTTCGACATTCATTGGGAACAACTCATTTCCTTTCGTGAATTGGGTATTTGAATTTGAAGAGTCGCCACCTAACAGATTTAAGGTGTGTTAGGGCACCTAGAGCAAATAACTCATGAAACCGGTTTTCATTACCAGAGACTTGGGTAAGGGCTCGAAATAACCATGAGGGGAAGGTGTTAGGCACCCCTCGAGGTCCACAATGGTGGGTCCCGACCAAACACATTTTTTGTGAATTAGTCATTTAACAGATAAACGGTCTAAACACACATATAAGATAAAGGAGATTTAACAGATAAGCAGTCTAAGCACACATATGTAAATAAGATGAGGGAAGTCCTAGGTTTGTTAGCCTATAGGATCACTTCTGTGCAATACCTGGTAAACTTCCCTCAAATAAAGGTGTTACATGTTGCATTGGCGCACAAGTCATCATATCCTTTATTACCCAATTACCATCCCCTTGGTCATAGCCTAAAGCATTCTAGCAACCTTAAGATGTATCCTATGCATGCACTACCCGTCTGTCACAACCTCGGTTCGCCCTCCGTGTACCAACGTGACGACACCTAGTCCTTTACGATTAGGTAAGCCTAAATTGCGGAAGATAACCAAAATGCAGAATAAAAACAAATTAAAATAGAATAAAGAGTGATAAAAGCAGTGTTTAAAAGTGCCGCTCGGTATATACAACACAACATTCTCAGAATCAAGTACACTATCCCAAAACCCGGAATCTCACGGAACCACAAGCCTTTGGATATCTACAATGTCTAACTCCAGAATATCTAATAAGGGAAAGAAATACACAAGGGAAAATGTTTAAAAACTAGAATAGAAAGGGACTCCTCAGTTTGCGGACGCGACAGATGTACCGCGAAGTCTCTAGAGCAGTCGCCTCGCCTCACGGGTAATAGGATTGAGTCGAAGTACCTAGATATGCACATGAAAAACATGTGCAGAAGGGGCATGAGGACACCACAACGGTACTCAGTAAATGCCAAGCCTAACCTCGGTCGGGTAGTGACGAGGAAGGTCAGGTCCCTACTGAGGTTAAATAAAGTACAAAGTTTGACAGTGTAGAATAGAACAATATAAATAAATACAGCAGTAAAAGTAACACAGGGTATAAAAAGGGCAACAACAACTATTACAGAGACAAGGCAAAACACAGAAAGAAATGCGACTTAGCACCAAAATAACAACTGGGGATCTCCCAGGATACCGTCCTGTAGTCCCATATGTACATATCCAATGGATCTTCCAGTATCCCATCACGTAGTCCAATTTATAGTGCGCGGGGATCTACCAGAATCCCGTTCCGTAGTTCCAAATGTAAATACCCAGTACCGGGGAATCTACTGGGTGCATTCCTGTAGTTCCATATAACCGTGAAGGGGGATCTATCGGAATCCCACATCCGTAGCCCCAATAAACAGACAAGGGGGGGAGCTATCGGAATTCCACATCCGTAGTCCCAAAATAAACAAACGAGGGGGAGCTACCGGAATCCTACATCCATAGTCTTAAAATAAATACACAGCAACAACAGGAAAATGTACAGAAATGGCAAAATTTAATATTAAGGCAACAAGTGATTCTAGCCTAGCATGCTGCATAGAATTCAGGTAAGGCAGATTGAGCAAATAAAGCAATTAAGTCACTTAGACATGCTTTTAAGGCAGATTGAGCAAATAAAGCAATTAAGTCACTTAGACATGCTTTCCTAAGATAACAATAGGCTTAATGGTGCGAGTAATAAAAACAAGAAAGGAAACACACTAGTGATTGCTTAATGAAAATCGGATTTCCAACAATTAGCACAAATATGCACTCGTCACCTCACGTACAAGGTATTTCAATTACCAAATATACCAATCCTAAAGGGAAGGTCCCCCACACAAGGTTAGACAAGCCAATTACCTCGAACCGGCTCAAAAGTCAACTTGAAACCAGGTTCTTGCCACGAGTACTCGACTCCAAATGGCCCAAATCTATTCAAGTCAAGTGCATAATATAAATAACACTTCAAGTAACTGATTCCACAATAATTCTAAGCTAATACACGAAATTAGATAAAATAACCAAAACGCCCTCCGGGACCACATCTCGGAATTGGTAAAATTTATATTTTTAGAATCCTCATACTCTCACGAGTCTAACCATACCAAAATTATCTAATTCTGATACCATTTGGTCCTTTTAATCATCATTTTACATTTTTGAAAAATTTCACAATTTTCTTCCCAAATTCCATCCCAAATCATGAATCAAATGATGAATTCAATGATAGGTTCATGTACTCTAGCCAAATCCGAGTTAGAATCACTTACCCCGATGAATTTCTTGAAAAACCTTCGAATAATCGCCAAATTCCGAGATATCTAGGTCAAAATATGAAATAAAACCCTAAAACTCGTATTTATAGTGCACCTCCCAGATTTCCACCACTGCTGACCGCACAAAAACCACCGCTGACCGCGGTAAATCTGCTGCCGCGGTGGATTTTGATTGTAGTGACATGTCTTAGTAATTTGGCTATAACTTTTGCTAGAGCTATCGAAATGCCTATTATAATATGTTTCTGAAAACTAGATTCAAAGATATACAATTTTCGTTTTTGAATCATCCCAAAATTTCTTGTAGATTAAAATATATAAGCTTCCGAAGTCAGACCAGTGAAACTTTCCTCACCGCGGACCGCACGTGATTTTGTGCGGCCGCAAAGCCCCCACCGCGGCGGGTTCAGAGGTCTTCAACTTCTCTAGACCTGCAACAGCTATGTTTTTAAGCCTAAAATATTCCGCAACCTACCCGAAACTTACCCGAGCCCCCGGGACTTCAAACCAAATGTACCAACACATCCCACAAACTTGTTTAAATCTTCGGAATGCTCACAACAACATCAGAACACCAATTTAATAGAGGATTCAAGTCTAAGAACTCTTAAATTATTCTTTTGATCAAAAAGTCTATCAAACCTCGTCTGAATGACCTGAAATTTTGCAAGCTCATCACATTCAACACTACAGAGCTACTCCAACTTTTGGAATTTCATTCCGACCCTTAGATCAAAATCTCACTATTGGACCGGAAACTTCAAAAATTCAACTTTTGGCATTTCAAGCCTAAATAAGCTACGGACCTCCAAAACTCAATCCGAACATGCCCCTAAGCCCCAAATCATCCAACGAAGCTAACAGAACCATCAAATTTCCATTCCGAGGCCGTCTTCACACTATTCCGACTACGATCAAATTTCCAACACTTAAGCTCTCATTTAGGGATCTAAGTGTCCCCAAAACTCTCCAAAACTCAAACCGAACATCCCAACAAATAAAAATAGCAGAAATAAACACAAGGAAAGTAGTTAATAGGGGATCAGGGCGTAAATTCTTAAAACGACCGGCCTGGTCTTACACTGTCCCTTTACTTATATAGTCCCGGAGGTATTTAGGACTTCTAGTTAAGGTGGATCTAGACTCTCCTCTAGTAATTAAAAGGAGAAAGCTCTAGGCGACAAACAAAACACGTAGGACTGGACCAAGGATAGAACAGTTAAAAGGCTTACATTTTACCTCCACAAATAGAGCAAGCAAGTGCACGTCTCAAACAACAGTGTTTCAGACACTTTAAAAAAAAGAATCCTAATAACAGGATATCTAGGTGAGCACAAATCAGAACATATGCAAAGTTTTATTAAAGCGGGGAACCAATACCTAATCAGTTACCTACTGATTTTGGGGGGGGGGGCTTACTGAATCTAGATAGTTAACAAAAGCACAATTTTACAGTTTACATGATTTAAATCGCCCTACAAGCTTGCCTAGGCATGTATCAGTGATGTCCTATGAACATGGTATTTAATTAATCAGAAGTACACTAAACCAGTAAACAATTTTGAATAGGTAGTTTGGTTCGTTAGACCCTATAGGCATGATGTCTAGATGTGAGGGTTGATTTTAGACAATGGAAACTAAATGTAGCAATTAGTTTAAAAACCTCATTGGCATGCAAAGACTGATTTTAAATTACAGGCAAAGTGTCCAGAATGCAAGATTGATTTTACCCTATAAGCATGGTTTCTAAATGCTGAATATGCTGAAATCCTATTTAGCATGACTCCCAAATGCAGAAGATTGATTTGAAACTTATAGGCATGATATATAAAAGTGCAATATTGATTTTTAACCTTTAGGCATGGTATCTCGAATGCACACAAATAGATAAACAACACAATGATATGATTTCTGATTGCAAAAGATGATTTGAACCCTATAGACATGATATCTAGAATGCACACAAGTGATGAACATTGTAATGTCCTATAGGCATGCTTTCTAGGATGTAAACACTAATTTTAAAACCTATAGGCATGATATCTACCCATTCCCAACAAAAATATGTATAATAATCCCTCCCAATTTTACTAATTTCCCCAATATCTGTTTACAAAGAAATTAATTTTACAACCCCAGCGTAAATGAATTACAGGAATAAACAACACTATACTATAGGGAGCCCGGATAGGCCCAAAGAAAAACCTGGGAAACCAGGCCTTCAAATAGCCCCAAGTACCATATCTCATAGTGCAAGAGAGGGTACCCTGATGTGTCAAAGTTCCCAAGGGCCTCAGGGACCCCGGGCAGTGCTCACACCAAAGTCCTCTTTAAAGATCAATAACTTATGCAATGCAGAGTAGCCAACCCAAGTGTGTCAAAGTTCAGAGGGGTCTCATGGACTTCAAAGCAATGCTCACACTGAAGGGGCAGGACCCTAGATGTTCTAGGGATTTTGAAGTGGATAGTGATTTACAAGAGCAGTTTTGAGAAAAGTAGTTTTAGACTTTCAGGAAACAAGAAACAAATAGAGTCATTCAATTCCTGGAACTTAGGCAAAGGTTCCAACAAAAAAACAACATTCAGAAATAGGATTACTTAAGTTAGCTACTACTAAGTGACCAAACACAAAGACAAGTTATGTTGAGGATCAAACAATCACATACAAAGGGGCAGTAGGGGTTGGGGAGCAAAGTTGTGAAAGGTGAACATCTAGATAGGGAGAACATGCCAGTAGGGAAGTAGACAAAATACAGATCCAATTTAGACATGAGTAAACATGCAAATTTGCTGAAAGTAGAAACACATAGTTCTAATTAAAAACAGAACTAAACATGTTGTTGTAGTAAACACATGTATTGGGCAGCAGTAGGCATGCTAGTGCTGTAAACACATAGATTGAACATTAATAAATATGCTAGGAAACACATACTTAGACATGCTATTGAACATACAGACTGAACAGAAGTAACCACGTATATTAGACATAAGCAATCATGTTAGTAAACACATGGATTAAATAGAGGTAAAGATGCTCGTAAACATATGGATTTAAACAGAAGTAAACAAGCTCATAAACACATGGATTTAAACAGAAGTAAACATGTAGATAAACACATAGATTAATTGAATGACAGTAGTAGAGGCATACCAGTTGGAAATTTGCAATAAAAGAGTGAAGTAAAGAGGATCCAAGATCTAGTCCTGACTTCCAACCGACTAGATAGTATAGTAGACAAGTAACAGTAGTTGCAATAAATAGAGCAGGAATTTTAAGTATTTCGGCTTAAGTATGGGCTTGTTTGTGTTTGAAATAGTGTCTTGTACTTATAGGAGTTGAGTAGTGTAAAGTAAATAAGGCAAGACAGCTTAATATTGTAATAAGGTAAGGAAAGCAATCAAATAATCAATTAAGCTTGATAGGGCAGACAATCAGGGAATTATTCCCATAAATAACTCGATTTGAGTTTCAAATAAGGCAAGGAAGCTTAATATTGTAAATAAGGTAAGGAAAGCAATCAAATATTCAATTAAGTTTGACAGGGCAGACAATCAGGGAATTATTCCCATAAATAACTCAGATTGAGTTTCAAATAAGGCAAGAAATGTGTCTAACAACCAATTAAGGTTAGAACCCATAAATCAAGCAATCAATCACACAAATAAGGTAACCTGCGCAACTAGAGACCATTCTGGGGTCAAACAACCCCCTAAATAGGCAAGAGACGTTAATTAGAAATCTCATGATTAAGGAAAGCAAGCAGAAATTCAGTAAATCATTTCAGCAAAAATGAAACCCGAGACAATTGAGTCAGTCAGTCAATTATTCAAAACAATAACGGGCAAAATATTGAAGCGAACAACGACTGGTCAAACAATCAAGCCTGGAACATAGCCATTACCGAAATATTAAACAAAACATAAGAAATTTTGGAAAAGCCTTTTGCAAGAACAGACGAAGTAGAAACCCTAATTTTGAAAATACATAGAGTCGATTAACAATGGGGGAATCAAAAGACTCTTAAAGAAAATAGTCATGGAAACTTGAAACACAGAGATTTGACCAACCAATAATCAAGGAAACCAAAACCCTAAAATAACAAAGTACCAAAATCGATTGACAGTAAGAAACAAGAGATCTTTAAAGAAAAGTCATTGAAGAACTCAGAATCATTCCAGATCTACAAAGATCTGGATAGATTCATGTCCAAAGATTAGGGTTTTGAGAAAAAAAGGGAGGGGTAAAGAGAATCTTGTTTTGAACCATAAACATCGAGGTAGTAGCACTCACAAATAGGGCTGCTCGGTGGGCCGGGCCCACGGTCCTAACGGGCCTGGTGGGCCTGGTGGGCCGGTCCTGGTGGTCCTCCTAAGCCCGTCACGGGCCGGTCTTTATGTTTGAGCCCACGAGCCCGAGACCGTCAGGCGGGCCTGGCGGGCCCAACGACTATATTTTTTTTTTTTAAAAAAAAAAATTTAAAATTCTCCAACGGCCATATTTAAAATCTAGCCGTTTGGGCGGAAAATATGACCGTTTTTAAGTTTAAAAAATGGCCATTTGGCCCCCAAACTTTATTTTAACCCCAAACTTTATATAATTACACTTTTTCCCATTTCTCAACTATAAATACCCCCTCATTCTTTCATTTTTATTCACCAATTCATCAATATCTCTCAATATCTCTCAATCTCTCTCAATCTCTCTACTACAATTACTTAATTTATTGTTGAAATTTCGTGAAAAATTGTGAAGTTGTTGAATTGAAGTTTTCAAGTGTTCAACGATTTTCAATTTTCAAGAAGTTGTTCGGCAATCCGGTAAACTCGTTTCAACTCTTACGTTTTTAGAATATATTTTTGTGTGGTTTAGTTTGCATAATTATAATTAATATGGCATTTACTTTGAAAAAAATGTTTGGTAAAGGAAAAGATAAAACCGGTGAAAGTAGTGGCCAACCAACTACCCTTCCCCCGGCTCCCCGACCTAGAAAAGATAAGCAAGTTGAAAGTAGTCGCCAACCTAGACGTCCTCCTCCTTCCGTAATTCTTGATAGTGATCACCCTTGTTTTCAATTTACCGATAGTGAATTTTATCATAATGTTGCACCAGGTGAAAGATTAGATGATGAAATTATGAATGCTCTTTATCCTAATGAAACCATCTTAGAAAATAATGAGGAAAATGAGGATGATGATGAAACCCAAGCACCGGATTTAGATGATACACCTACTAGTCCTCTTAATAACCCAACTGATGCACCGGTCGACCCACCTGTAGAAACTCCTACTTTTAATAGAGAACCTGCTAAACGCCTAGAAACATCATTAGTTTGGAATTTTTTTACTCAAGTAAGAGAACAAAATAAGGCTAAGTGTAAAACTTGTGGGAAATTAATGGTGCATAAATATACTGGAGACCGTAGCGGCACGGGTAGTTTGACTAGGCACATAAAAACACACCCTAGAGATAAGGCTAGATTTTTTCAAATGAAAGCGCAACTAGAGGGGACAAGTGTAGATTCTGCGGTTAACCCTAGTACAGGTTCAAATCTAGTTCAACCAGGAATTAACACTGTCACCGGAGGTATTTTATATTACGATCCAAATAGAGATCGTGAAGAATTAGCAAAGATGATTACTGTTATGTGCTTACCTTATACTTTTGCATCTAATCCTAATTGGGTTCATTATATTAGAAAAGTTTTTAATCCTACTTATAAAGGTTGGCCTCGCGCAACAGTTAAGAGTGATATTTATAAATTCAAACATGAATATGAACAATATTTGCGGTATTTATTTACTCATATACCTAATCGGATTTCTATTACTACTGATATTGGTAGAAGTGGTAATGATTGTGATTATCTAACTGTTACAAGTCATTGGATAGATGAGGAATGGATAATGCAAAAACGCATAATTGCATATAGAATAATTAATTCGCGTCACACAGGTAAGTTTATAGCTAACACTGTTGCAGATATTTGTAGATATTTTTGCTTTAGCGATAAAATAATGGCAATTTCAATGGATAATGCTTCTAGTAACACCAGTGCTATAGGCATGCTTACAACAACACTAAATCCTGCATTTACTAATATTTTCCATGTTAGATGTATTTGTCATATTTATCATTTAATTGTCGGTGATGGTATGCGAATATTAAACATAGAAATTGAAAAGGTTAGAATGGCTCTTAATTGGCTTTTTTATTCAAACCGTAGAAGTAGACTTAGAGAGTATTTTAAAAAATGTGATGAATATGGCCTTAGAGAAAGAAAGGTTCCTAAACCTTGCCCGACTAGATGGAATTGTATGTACGAAAGTTTAGTAGTAGCATATGAATATAGAAACCCAATTAATGCAACGTTTAATTCTCGGGTAGGTGGTGAGGATGATGATGAAATGCTTACCACTCAAGATTGGACTAATGTTAAAATTCTTTTAGATTTTTTAGAACATTTTCAAATTGCTACAAATGCATTTTCTAGGCAATATTATCCTACTATTTCAAACTGTTTAGTTTATATTGCAGCACTATCTGATTTGTTTATTGGGCAATATGTAACTTGTATTTTGGCACATCTTCCTTAGTTTTTTTCCTTCTAATGGTGGTATTAGTACCTTGTTGTGCTCATTCCATTGGGGGAAGGATGACTAAGAAAGATATGCCATTTTTGGTAATAAAATTTATTGCTTCTACCCATGAGCTTCTTTTCGCAATATTTCTTTGTCTATACTTAGAATTATTTATAAGCTACAATATATACATAATATACAATATATATACTACAAGAAAATATATAAGAGAATATATATACATAAGATACAATATAATATACTACAAGAAAATATATTATGCGAAAATATATACATAATATACAATGGATGGCCGTGCGGACTACCGCCCGCCTACCTAGATCCTGGTGTAAAATGGTATCAGAGCCTAGGAATTTTCATGGTAATTGTGTAATAGATATGAAAGATTCAACATAGATATGAAGCTTTTGGAATGGATCTGGGAGAAACAAGTACTAAAAGTACTAGACTTGAAGAGGTAGATATACCTCAAAACCTTGATTTGTTAAATAAATGGACAATTCCTAAAGTTTCTATAAAAACCATTTATGATTATGGTTGGTTTGATAAACTTTCTTCTAAACAATTGATAAAAACGACTGAACAGTCTTTAGCATTAAATTCATCTGAACAGACTATTCGTTTGTTAAACAAGCATGATATTGATTTATATAAACATCATTACCATTATGTGCATATTGGTATGGTTCAAATTGCTTTTAAACCTTTAACCCTTAAAGGGTTACCAGAGACCTTCTTAGCAGCTCTTAGAGATGCTAGAAATCTGAATTTCAGACAGTCTCTAATGGGTTCGATAGAATCTACAGTGGCCTATGGTCCAGTATATTTTAATACTCAACCCAATTTGCAACTATCTCTTTCTGATGTTAATATTCTTGATGCTTTAACTTTAAATGTGAAAACGCATGGTTATAATTATGCGCCTGGTTCTGAACTTATATGTCTGTCCTATAGGATTTATTTCAAATTATTATCTACTTTAAATCCGAAATGTAAGTTATACGATACTTCGGATCAGACCATATTGGTCGAAACCAATTTTGCAAAGTCCAAGGTCACCACTAGGAGACCTATCAGATGGGAGGAAATTAATTTTCCGACTACATGGACTTTAAATTCTGTTATATCCCCAAGTCAGATTACTAACGACTTGTCAAATACTGAATTTTCGCATGTCACTCAAAATCCGGATGGTAGGATTTGTATTCAATTTGATGATAAGTCTACTATTTATAATAGACATTCTTTTTCTAATCACAGACTTCTACCTGCTATGCAACATATTTCCCCTGTTGAACCAGTTTACGGTCCAGCTCGCAATCGTGCGGCTTCTTTACACACTATTGCTAGTGATAAGCCCGATTCCAAAGATAAGAGGGTTGAAAGGGTTAAGATTAACCCTCAAACAAATATTGTTCAAGATAATGACAATATTTCAGATAAGGATATTCCTTCTCTATCTGAGATGGATTTCGACCCCAATAATATTTAATGATTCCACACCAAATTGATTTTAGCCCAGGTTCCCGGGCCCGTATTTATATTCAAAAAGAATTTTTTAGTGAAAAATGGAACCAGTTTAAAACATGGTTTTTTGATACTTATAGTAAAGAGGATTTGAGTAATATATCTCAAGAATTTTATGAAACTTGTGCCTTACATAATCAAATTATGTATTTTGTTCCTTGGTTTATAACAACTTATTTACCTCTTTATATAAAGGTATTAGAAAGATCTTATAAAGACGGGAGTGGTAATATTACTAAAGCAATTTATCCGCCTCAGGCTCCCTTTATTTTACCTAATAATACTGGTATTACTTTCACTGCCTTTCAAAAATTTATTGATGATAATGTGGCAGCTATTAGTATTGCAGAAATTAATAAATTGATTTCTCAAAACAATTATTTGGGTTTATATGTTAAAATTTTAGGAGAACATATTGGTTCTCTTGATAAAAAACTTGATGATTTGACTATTTTAATAAAAAAAATGGGTACTAAGAAAGGACCAACTGATATTGCCTCCACTTCAGGAAGTAAAACAGTTGATCAAAACATTCTTACCCATATTCAAAGACCTCCTGAGATTCAGGATTTTAAATTCAAATCTCTTGATGACTTAGCTCAGCTTTTAGATAAAAAGCTTTCCGGTTTAAATATTAGACCTATTGATTTATCAAAAAATTTTGCTGATAAAATGGAGACCGTTTCTGATTATAAAACTGAGACTTGGTCAGAGTTTAATAAACTCAAGGGGATTGTTAAACAAAATCATAGGTATGCTGATAAACCGAGAATGCAGACCTATTATTATCCTCGTCCTACTCCTCAAGATGTGTTGATTGAGGAACGAGATTGGAATCAGACTAATACGTCTTATAACGGTTCCGAAATTTATGAATGGAATCTTGATGGTCTAACTGATAGACAATTAACCATTCTCGTACACAGAATGCTCATGTATTCGACTATCTGTAAAAGTGTTAAAAATACAGATAGAACTATTTGCAAAATGATTATTGCAGGTTTTACTGGCCAACTTCGTGGCTGGTGGGATAATCATTTATCTGTAGAGGAAAAGGCGTTCGTTATAAATGCTACGGCAACCGACGAAGGTGTTGATAACATAGGTATGGCTCTAGTAGTGGGTAGAGAAGATGCAGTTTATACTCTTATCCTTACAATTTTAGAGCATTTCAACGGTAGATTTACCTCAAACCATCAGACCGTCCGAACTTTACTTAATGGACTTAGATGTAAGACCCTTAGTGAGTTTAGATGGTATAAAGATACTTTTATGAGTAGAGTTATGGAACTACCCGAGAATAGATATGAGCACTGGAAAGCCAAGTTTATAGACGGCCTCCCTTCCTTATTTGCTGAAAGAGTAAGGAATGTGTTAAAAGGTAGTTGCGGAGAGATTCTGTATAATAATTATACCTATGGTAAGCTTATAGGTGTTTGTACAGAAGAAGGTCTTAAATTATGTAATGAGCTAAGACTTTCTAGACAGCTTAAGATAGATAAGCTTAAAGAAAGGTCCCAAGTAGGTGACTTTTGTACCCAGTTTGGTTTACCCGGAACTTCCACTCAAAATAGGAAGAAGAAAACCAAATATCATAGGTACCCTAACCCGGATAGCCCGTATAAGAAAAAGAGGTCTAGATATAGGCCTAAGGAAGAACGTGATACTAGAAAAGCGAACAGGAAATCTACTCGATTTGCGAAGAATAGATCCAAACGTGATCTCGCTGATATTAAGTGTTATAAGTGTGGAAAGTTTGGTCATATTTCTCCAAACTGCAAGCTTCAAAAGCTAAAAACCTTAGAACTCGATGATGAGTTACACGATAAGGTTTATGGCTTGTTATACACTTCGGGATCAGAATCTGACTATTACTCAGAGACTGAATCTGAAGCTGAAGTTGAGTTAATTGATTTTTCTGATAATAATAAAAATGTTGATACTGCTTGCACTGCTTGCAAAGGTGATATTTGTGCTTGTGATAGTGACGAATTTTATAAATTGAAATCACAATTTGATGATCTTAATATAAAAACTATTACATCTGACAATGTAATAGAACTTTTAAAAGAAGTTACTGATGAAAAACTTCGTGAAAAAATTATTACTTTAGCTGCAAGTTCAAGTTCTAGTAGTTCAAAAACTGTTGAAAAATACAAAAACGAATTTGAACACTTTGCACCATATTCTTTATCTGAAATAAATAGAAGACTTCAAAAGTCCAGTACTCCTAGTCGAGATACTTCTTTTGATGATTTAAAAGAAGAAATCGAAAATTTGAAAAGAGATATTAAGTCTCTTAAGCAAAATCAAATGATTTGCGATCACCGGATTACTCAAATTGAGAAAAATAATTCTCTACCTGAATCTTCGACTAAAGGATTTTCTGATTTTTCTAATGATAAAGGAAAAGAAATTTCTGATGAAAAATCTGATTTATTTTTAGGTATGATGCAAATTGTTACTGCACACAAATGGTATATTAAATGTACTATTTTAATTGATAATAATTTTTCTATAACTGATATAGCTATGATTGATAGTGGTGCAGATGTAAGCTGCATTCAGGAAGGATTGATTCCTACTAGATATTTTCAAAAGACTACTCATTTGGTGAAATCCGCTTCTGGTCATGCTTTAGATATAGAGTACAAATTGCCTAATACTCATATTTGCCAGAATAAAGTCTGTATTCCACATTTCTTCTTTTTGGTAAAAAACCAGTTATACCCTCCAATCATACTTGGAACACCTTTTATTAATGCTATTTATCCGTTTAATAATATAGATAAACATGGTTTTTCTGCTACTTATCAAGATAAAAAGATAAGCTATTCCTTTGTTACAGATCCCGTAACTAGAGATATTAATGCCTTGATTAATATGAAACAAAGGCATGTTGATTCACTACAATTAGAAATTCTTAGTATGAATATATTTGATACTATACAATCTGCAAAAGTTCAGCAGAAGATTAAATTAATTGCTGAAAAAATGGCCGTTGATGTTTGCGCCGATCACCCTAGTGCCTTTTGGAACAGGAAAAGGCATATTGTAACTCTTCCATACGAAGAAACCTTCTCTGAGGATGATATTCCTACTAAATCTCGACCTTGCCAGATGAATGCTGAGCTAGTTGAATTCTGCAAAAACGAGATTGATAGTTTGTTACAAAAGGGTTTGATAAAACCCTCAAAATCTCCTTGGTCATGTTCTGCCTTTTATGTTAATAATGCGGCAGAAAAGGAACGAGGTATTCCCCGCTTAGTCATAAATTATAAACCATTAAATAAACATTTGAAATGGATTAGGTATCCTATCCCTAACAAAAGGGACTTGCTATCCAGATTATATGACGCCAATATATTTTCAAAATTTGATTTAAAATCTGGTTATTGGCAAATTCAAATATTTAAAGAGCATACTTATAGGACTGCTTTTAATGTTCCATTTGGGCAATATGAATGGAATGTTATGCCATTTGGTTTGAAAAATGCCCCTTCTGAATTTCAAAAAATTATGAATGATATTTTTAACTCATATTTGGATTTTATCATCGTTTATATTGACGACATATTGGTATTTTCTAAAACTCTGGAGATGCATATTAAGCATCTTGATATTTTCAAGAAAATTGTTATACAAAACGGTTTAGTAATCTCTAAGCCCAAGATGAGTCTATTCCAAACAAGTGTTCGTTTTCTAGGTCATAATATTTGCCAGGGAAAAATTACCCCAATACAAAGATCTATTGATTTTGCCTCAAAATTTCCTGATGTTATCACTGACAGGACTCAATTACAAAGATTTTTGGGAAGCTTAAATTATATTTCCCCTTTTTATAAAAGTTTGTCACGTGATCTAGCCCCTCTATACGATCGGCTAAAGAAAGATCATAAACACCCTTGGACTAACCAACATACTGAGTTAGTCAAAAGTATTAAAGGGCGTGTTAAATCTTTACCATGTTTAACCCTTGCCAATCCTACTTGGCAAAAGATTATCGAGACAGATGCGTCTAATGTTGGATATGGAGGGATTTTGAAACAAGTAAATCCCAATAATAAGAGTGAATACTTAATAAGATTTCACTCTGGTAAATGGACCGAAGCTCAAAAGAAATACGCTACTGTGGCGCATGAAATGTTAACTATTGTTAAGTGTGTATTAAAATTTCAAGACGACTTATACAACCAAAAGTTTTTGATAAAAACTGATGCTCAATCGGTTAAATACATGTTTGACAAAGATTTTAAGCACGATGCTTCAAAATTAATATTTGCTAGATGGCAGGCTCAGCTAGCACCTTTCGATTTTGAAATACAATACAAAAAAGGAATTGATAATTCCCTTCCGGATTTTCTATCCCGGGAATATTTAGAATAGATTATGAATTATTATACCATGTTTTTGGATGATAAGGTACTAATCACTATTCTTAAAGTGATTAAATTAAATAGAGACTTACAAGAAGTTATACTTGATATTATTATGGCTGACATTATTCAAACAAGGGAAGAAGAACACTCTAAGTTTCAAGAAGTTATTGATATTCTTCAGTTAATTGAAAATGTGCGTCCCTTCGGTCAAGATGATATCAGCACTAGAATTATGTTATCCTTTTTAATTAATAATGATTTGCAATCACTTTTTAATAATGATTTGCAATTTCCGCAGAATGGACCCTTCATGGGTCACCCGGGGCAGAGGTAGGGGAAGATCTTCCCCTAGTAGAACTTATTCTCAGGGATCGTCATACGGATCCTCATCAACCTCTCCAGTAATACAAAGAGGAAAAAAGAGTTTGATAAACTCAAAGGTACCGCATACAGGAGAATCCTCAGGACATTCTATACATCTGGAAGATATTCCAGAAGACAGTCCGTTATACGGACATCTGCAGGCTTATTTAGCATCTAAAAAGCAAAGTGATACTTTTGCTTCAATTGCTAAGGAAGAAGACAATGATGATATCAAGTCATATGAAAAGTTACCAAAAAGAGAAATGATATTTCTCCTTGAAAACTCTGAGATTCAGAGAAAAGAAGAACCGTGGAAAATATTTCAGAGATATCTGATTAATGGATTATACTATCCGGGTGAATCATATAAAACCCGTACCTATTATGAAACTATCCTGATCAGTACAGGTAGTGCAGAATTCCAGCACTTTTCAGGTTATAACACAAATGAAAATGTTTATAACTTTTCAAAAGTCATTATCAAACAGATTATATCTGTTGAAGAATGGGGTATTTCCACAATGAAAGAAAGGCAGATAAGCCTTAATAAATCACCAATGAATTTCACTTATTGGGATTATATTCAAGCATTTGATAGAGTGCTTTATTATAACAATGAAAGACATAAGCATACTTGGTTTATCAAGGTATGCGCTAAGGTATTTACAGGACCTATCCCTAACTGGTTTTTAAACTGGTGGTCATACCATGGTCCTACTACCAAAATTTTGCCTGAACCATTCCTGAAATTATACAAAGAATGGACAAAAGCCTCTCCGTTCTTAACAAATTTATATCACGCAGATCATATCTGCTATTTAGAAAAAATTGATCAGATTTACTTCTTTATTGAATTTTCTATCCCCTGGATCCATAAATGGACCCCGGAAATGGGTTATACGGAAGAACAAATCCCTTGTTTATATAGGGTATTCTACAACAATTTTTGGGACAAATTGATGAAAACTGATCCCAAAACAAAGACGTTATACGGCCAAGAATTATTAGATTCTATAAAAACACAAATTCATTTATATGTGACAGCCCCTCAAAAAAGGATAGTAGAAGAAAGCACTGTTAAACATATTGCTCGGAGAATATCAATCCAAGATGGAGATAAAATGGATTTGATAAATCAATACTTAGAAGGGTTGAAAAGAAATCTGCTCCAATCACTAGATCAGTGTGAAAAATCAGACACTTCAATGAGAAGTGAGACGAGTGGTGATGACCTCGTAGAAGATACTCAACCTATACAGCCAGAAATGATATTATCTGACAGAGAAATTGACAAGGTGGAAGAATTCCTCCAACAGATGCAAAATATGGACAAAAAGAAGACTTGACAGCTTATCAGCCGCCAGGACCCACTTAAACAGTAGATACACTGTTCATCAACAGTAGAAACACTGTTTATCTACAGTAAAAACACTGTGTAGGGACCCAGATGTGGGACCCATTTTACTATTCAAGATTCTTTTTTTTTGTTATTTAAGAATGCTTCTTCATTTGAAGAAGGAGAAGGCCGGAACCCCCTCTCTCTCTACTTTCTCTCTCCTCTCTCTCTCTCTCAACCAACCCCCTTGTAAACACTTAGTTCATAGCTTAGTTTGTAAATCGAGTTCAAGAATTAATAAAAGTTTTGAAGTTCATCTTCAGGGCCTTGCTTCTCGGCCTACAAGGTACATATTTTTATTCTTCTTTTTAGTATTTTTAGTCTCTCTCCCTAGCCGTGACTATGTCCGGCTAAACAGATTCATATCTATGTTGAAGAACTAATTTCTCTTGCATATTAACCATGAAGAATCCAGACTCTTTCAAAATATAAAGAAATTTTAATATAGTTTCTTGATTTGGTTCCAAGATGGTGGTACAGTCGGTTCTGGTACTACTCTTATTGGCTTTGCCTTAGTGGCTACGTCTAGCCAGCTGTGACATTAAAGCCCGCTGAAGTTGTCAAAAGGGCTATCTCTTTCACAGTTAGAACTGCTAGACACATGGGCTCAGTAAGAGTATGTATCGGGCTTAGACAGGCCCCTTGCTTGGGTAAAAGGATATAGATCCTTCCATACAGTCATTAAACTATAATAGAATTTCCGTATATTTCGAATCCTTATTGGTCGTGCGGACTACCGCCAACCTTTAAAAGTGTACTAAAGCAGCTAGATCTGGATGGCCGTGCGGACTACCGAAAGAGTAAGGAATGTGTTAAAGGGTAGTTGCGGAGAGATTCTGTATAATAATTATACCTATGGTAAGCTTATAGGTGTTTGTACAGAAGAAGGTCTTAAATTATGTAATGAGCTAAGACTTTCTAGACAGCTTAAGATAGATAAGCTTAAAGAAAGGTCCCAAGTAGGTGACTTTTGTACCCAGTTTGGTTTACCCGGAACTTCCACTCAAAATAGGAAGAAGAAAACCAAATATCATAGGTACCCTAACCCGGATAGCCCGTATAAGAAAAAGAGGTCTAGATATAGGCCTAAGGAAGAACGTGATACTAGAAAAGCGAACAGGAAATCTACTCGATTTGCGAAGAATAGATCCAAACGTGATCTCGCTGATATTAAGTGTTATAAGTGTGGAAAGTTTGGTCATATTTCTCCAAACTGCAAGCTTCAAAAGCTAAAAACCTTAGAACTCGATGATGAGTTACACGATAAGGTTTATGGCTTGTTATACACTTCGGGATCAGAATCTGACTATTACTCAGAGACTGAATCTGAAGCTGAAGTTGAGTTAATTGATTTTTCTGATAATAATAAAAATGTTGATACTGCTTGCACTGCTTGCAAAGGTGATATTTGTGCTTGTGATAGTGACGAATTTTATAAATTGAAATCACAATTTGATGATCTTAATATAAAAACTATTACGTCTGACAATGTAATAGAACTTTTAAAAGAAGTTACTGATGAAAAACTTCGTGAAAAAATTATTACTTTAGCTGCAAGTTCAAGTTCTAGTAGTTCAAAGACTGTTGAAAAATACAAAAACGAATTTGAACACTTTGCACCATATTCTTTATCTGAAATAAATAGAAGACTTCAAAAGTCCAGTACTCCTAGTCGAGATACTTCTTTTGATGATTTAAAAGAAGAAATCGAAAATTTGAAAAGAGATATTAAGTCTCTTAAGCAAAATCAAATGATTTGCGATCACCGGATTACTCAAATTGAGAAAAATAATTCTCTACCTGAATCTTCGACTAAAGGATTTTCTGATTTTTCTAATGATAAAGGAAAAGAAATTTCTGATGAAAAATCTGATTTATTTTTAGGTATGATGCAAATTGTTACTGCACACAAATGGTATATTAAATGTACTATTTTAATTGATAATAATTTTTCTATAACTGATATAGCTATGATTGATAGTGGTGCAGATGTAAGCTGCATTCAGGAAGGATTGATTCCTACTAGATATTTTCAAAAGACTACTCATTTGGTGAAATCCGCTTCTGGTCATGCTTTAGATATAGAGTACAAATTGCCTAATACTCATATTTGCCAGAATAAAGTCTGTATTCCACATTTCTTCTTTTTGGTAAAAAACCAGTTATACCCTCCAATCATACTTGGAACACCTTTTATTAATGCTATTTATCCGTTTAATAATATAGATAAACATGGTTTTTCTGCTACTTATCAAGATAAAAAGATAAGCTATTCCTTTGTTACAGATCCCGTAACTAGAGATATTAATGCCTTGATTAATATGAAACAAAGGCATGTTGATTCACTACAATTAGAAATTCTTAGTATGAATATATTTGATACTATACAATCTGCAAAAGTTCAGCAGAAGATTAAATTAATTGCTGAAAAAATGGCCGTTGATGTTTGCGCCGATCACCCTAGTGCCTTTTGGAACAGGAAAAGGCATATTGTAACTCTTCCATACGAAGAAACCTTCTCTGAGGATGATATTCCTACTAAATCTCGACCTTGCCAGATGAATGCTGAGCTAGTTGAATTCTGCAAAAACGAGATTGATAGTTTGTTACAAAAGGGTTTGATAAAACCCTCAAAATCTCCTTGGTCATGTTCTGCCTTTTATGTTAATAATGCGGCAGAAAAGGAACGAGGTATTCCCCGCTTAGTCATAAATTATAAACCATTAAATAAACATTTGAAATGGATTAGGTATCCTATCCCTAACAAAAGGGACTTGCTATCCAGATTATATGACGCCAATATATTTTCAAAATTTGATTTAAAATCTGGTTATTGGCAAATTCAAATATTTAAAGAGCATACTTATAGGACTGCTTTTAATGTTCCATTTGGGCAATATGAATGGAATGTTATGCCATTTGGTTTGAAAAATGCCCCTTCTGAATTTCAAAAAATTATGAATGATATTTTTAACTCATATTTGGATTTTATCATCGTTTATATTGACGACATATTGGTATTTTCTAAAACTCTGGAGATGCATATTAAGCATCTTGATATTTTCAAGAAAATTGTTATACAAAACGGTTTAGTAATCTCTAAGCCCAAGATGAGTCTATTCCAAACAAGTGTTCGTTTTCTAGGTCATAATATTTGCCAGGGAAAAATTACCCCAATACAAAGATCTATTGATTTTGCCTCAAAATTTCCTGATGTTATCACTGACAGGACTCAATTACAAAGATTTTTGGGAAGCTTAAATTATATTTCCCCTTTTTATAAAAGTTTGTCACGTGATCTAGCCCCTCTATACGATCGGCTAAAGAAAGATCATAAACACCCTTGGACTAACCAACATACTGAGTTAGTCAAAAGTATTAAAGGGCGTGTTAAATCTTTACCATGTTTAACCCTTGCCAATCCTACTTGGCAAAAGATTATCGAGACAGATGCGTCTAATGTTGGATATGGAGGGATTTTGAAACAAGTAAATCCCAATAATAAGAGTGAATACTTAATAAGATTTCACTCTGGTAAATGGACCGAAGCTCAAAAGAAATACGCTACTGTGGCGCATGAAATGTTAACTATTGTTAAGTGTGTATTAAAATTTCAAGACGACTTATACAACCAAAAGTTTTTGATAAAAACTGATGCTCAATCGGTTAAATACATGTTTGACAAAGATTTTAAGCACGATGCTTCAAAATTAATATTTGCTAGATGGCAGGCTCAGCTAGCACCTTTCGATTTTGAAATACAATACAAAAAAGGAATTGATAATTCCCTTCCGGATTTTCTATCCCGGGAATATTTAGAATAGATTATGAATTATTATACCATGTTTTTGGATGATAAGGTACTAATCACTATTCTTAAAGTGATTAAATTAAATAGAGACTTACAAGAAGTTATACTTGATATTATTATGGCTGACATTATTCAAACAAGGGAAGAAGAACACTCTAAGTTTCAAGAAGTTATTGATATTCTTCAGTTAATTGAAAATGTGCGTCCCTTCGGTCAAGATGATATCAGCACTAGAATTATGTTATCCTTTTTAATTAATAATGATTTGCAATCACTTTTTAATAATGATTTGCAATTTCCGCAGAATGGACCCTTCATGGGTCACCCGGGGCAGAGGTAGGGGAAGATCTTCCCCTAGTAGAACTTATTCTCAGGGATCGTCATACGGATCCTCATCAACCTCTCCAGTAATACAAAGAGGAAAAAAGAGTTTGATAAACTCAAAGGTACCGCATACAGGAGAATCCTCAGGACATTCTATACATCTGGAAGATATTCCAGAAGACAGTCCGTTATACGGACATCTGCAGGCTTATTTAGCATCTAAAAAGCAAAGTGATACTTTTGCTTCAATTGCTAAGGAAGAAGACAATGATGATATCAAGTCATATGAAAAGTTACCAAAAAGAGAAATGATATTTCTCCTTGAAAACTCTGAGATTCAGAGAAAAGAAGAACCGTGGAAAATATTTCAGAGATATCTGATTAATGGATTATACTATCCGGGTGAATCATATAAAACCCGTACCTATTATGAAACTATCCTGATCAGTACAGGTAGTGCAGAATTCCAGCACTTTTCAGGTTATAACACAAATGAAAATGTTTATAACTTTTCAAAAGTCATTATCAAACAGATTATATCTGTTGAAGAATGGGGTATTTCCACAATGAAAGAAAGGCAGATAAGCCTTAATAAATCACCAATGAATTTCACTTATTGGGATTATATTCAAGCATTTGATAGAGTGCTTTATTATAACAATGAAAGACATAAGCATACTTGGTTTATCAAGGTATGCGCTAAGGTATTTACAGGACCTATCCCTAACTGGTTTTTAAACTGGTGGTCATACCATGGTCCTACTACCAAAATTTTGCCTGAACCATTCCTGAAATTATACAAAGAATGGACAAAAGCCTCTCCGTTCTTAACAAATTTATATCACGCAGATCATATCTGCTATTTAGAAAAAATTGATCAGATTTACTTCTTTATTGAATTTTCTATCCCCTGGATCCATAAATGGACCCCGGAAATGGGTTATACGGAAGAACAAATCCCTTGTTTATATAGGGTATTCTACAACAATTTTTGGGACAAATTGATGAAAACTGATCCCAAAACAAAGACGTTATACGGCCAAGAATTATTAGATTCTATAAAAACACAAATTCATTTATATGTGACAGCCCCTCAAAAAAGGATAGTAGAAGAAAGCACTGTTAAACATATTGCTCGGAGAATATCAATCCAAGATGGAGATAAAATGGATTTGATAAATCAATACTTAGAAGGGTTGAAAAGAAATCTGCTCCAATCACTAGATCAGTGTGAAAAATCAGACACTTCAATGAGAAGTGAGACGAGTGGTGATGACCTCGTAGAAGATACTCAACCTATACAGCCAGAAATGATATTATCTGACAGAGAAATTGACAAGGTGGAAGAATTCCTCCAACAGATGCAAAATATGGACAAAAAGAAGACTTGACAGCTTATCAGCCGCCAGGACCCACTTAAACAGTAGATACACTGTTCATCAACAGTAGAAACACTGTTTATCTACAGTAAAAACACTGTGTAGGGACCCAGATGTGGGACCCATTTTACTATTCAAGATTCTTTTTTTTGTTATTTAAGAATGCTTCTTCATTTGAAGAAGGAGAAGGCCGGAACCCCCTCTCTCTCTACTTTCTCTCTCCTCTCTCTCTCTCTCAACCAACCCCCTTGTAAACACTTAGTTCATAGCTTAGTTTGTAAATCGAGTTCAAGAATTAATAAAAGTTTTGAAGTTCATCTTCAGGGCCTTGCTTCTCGGCCTACAAGGTACATATTTTTATTCTTCTTTTTAGTATTTTTAGTCTCTCTCCCTAGCCGTGACTATGTCCGGCTAAACAGATTCATATCTATGTTGAAGAACTAATTTCTCTTGCATATTAACCATGAAGAATCCAGACTCTTTCAAAATATAAAGAAATTTTAATATAGTTTCTTGATTTGGTTCCAAGATGGTGGTACAGTCGGTTCTGGTACTACTCTTATTGGCTTTGCCTTAGTGGCTACGTCTAGCCAGCTGTGACATTAAAGCCCGCTGAAGTTGTCAAAAGGGCTATCTCTTTCACAGTTAGAACTGCTAGACACATGGGCTCAGTAAGAGTATGTATCGGGCTTAGACAGGCCCCTTGCTTGGGTAAAAGGATATAGATCCTTCCATACAGTCATTAAACTATAATAGAATTTCCGTATATTTCGAATCCTTATTGGTCGTGCGGACTACCGCCAACCTTTAAAAGTGTACTAAAGCAGCTAGATCTACAAGACAATATATTATGCGAATATATATACATAAGATACAATATATATACATAAGATACAATATATTATGCGAATATATATACATAAGATACAATATATATACTACAAGAAAATATATAAGAGAATATATATACATAAGATACAATATAATATACTACAAGAAAATATATTATGCGAAAATATATACATAATATACAATATATATACTACAAGAAAATATATTATGCGAACATATATACATAAGATACAATATATATACATAAGATACAATATATTATGCGAATATATATACATAAGATACAATATATATACTACAAGAAAATATATAAGAGAATATATATACATAAGATACAATATAATATACTACAAGAAAATATATTATGCGAAAATATATACATAATATACAATATATATACTACAAGAAAATATATTATGCGAACATATATACATAAGATACAATATATATACATAAGATACAATATATTATGCGAATATATATACATAAGATACAATATATATACTACAAGAAAATATATAAGAGAATATATATACATAAGATACAATATAATATACTACAAGAAAATATATTATGCATGACAATTTAGTGTTTTACTATTGTTTTGTTATTTTCTTTTTCGTCAAGCACTTTAATAATTAGATATACATATATACTACATATATATTTTTAATATAGCCATGATACTACAAGAAATTGCCTTAAAAAAAAGAAGCCCGCTAGGCCCGCGAAGCCCACGAGCCCGGCCCGTTAAGCACATGACCATGTGGGCTTAGGCCCGTCGCGGGCCGGTTCCACCCATTGAGCCCACGAAGACCGGGACCGCCAGAGCCCAGGACCACGAAGCCCGGGACCGCGAGGCCCGACCCGTTAGGCCCACTAAGGCCCGGGCCCGGGCCAGAATACAACATTACTCACAAATGGAGGTGACCGTAGGGGGACTCTTCTCGAACAAGATCTGGGTCAAATCTTTTGGGATTTCTTTCATGGAATAGCAAAATCGAACAACCAGAAGAAGTAGGAGACCAATGGAGGTCTAAAACAATCGTGTAACCTCATAGAACAGGTAGGAATCGCAGGGATTAGGGCTAGGTTTAGGTGGCGACGATTAGGGTTAGGGTTGGGTCTCAGAGAGAACGAAGAGGAGAGGATTTTAGGGCGGCTGAATGGGAGAAATGATTAGGGTTTAGGGGTCTTTTGGACTAAAAAAGGAAAGGGGGAACGGTGGCCGTTGATCTCTATGATCAATGACCAAGTCAAAGGGGTTTGGGGCCGGGTAGAGTCTTTAGGTTTGGGCTGGGGTAGATTTGGGCCTGGTTCTAATTAGATTGGGATTGGGGAATTGAAATTGGGCTGGTTTAATAGGCTAGGTTCGAAAAATAAAAAGGGCTATTTGTTAAATACCCATTTAATTGATAAAAACAATCTTTTTTAAAAAATTAACAGATTATAAAAAATGATTTTGATGCCTAAAAGTATTTTAAAACAATTACTTAGTATTTAAAAAATACAAAAAGTTATTTTCTGGTAATAATGTAATAATGCTTGCATGGGCTATAATTGCAAAGTTATTGCAATTA
This sequence comes from Nicotiana sylvestris, assembly GCF_000393655.2. NCBI lineage: Eukaryota > Viridiplantae > Streptophyta > Magnoliopsida > Solanales > Solanaceae > Nicotiana > Nicotiana sylvestris. Next base: position 57,871,820 of record NC_091057.1, on the reverse strand, counting down.
AAAGCCCAAATATGCAAATATGGCTATTTGTGAAATAATTAAAACTTAGTACAAATGCAAATGATAAAATTAAGCGATAATATAAAACTATTTATGATGCAATTAGTAATTGTTTATACAAATAAAAAATACTGGGATAAATTAATTAAAACCCTTAAAAATACAGAAATTATGGAATATATTAATTGATGCTAATGCATAGTTTTGGAGGTATATATGCTTTTTGAAAAATATTATAAGGAAAAATTGGGTATCAACAGCTGCCCCTCTTTATCAGGGAAGGATGAGAGAGTTTTCGGGTAAAGAAATGATGACCAATTTTGACCGAATGGGGTGTTTTGAAAAATAGAGGTCGAACCCTGGTCTTTGAGCTGCCTACATATCCCTAGTTTTACAAGAATCAGACCATGTGTAGTTCTAGACCCAACGGTGAATAAAACCGATGGAATTGTTATAGGAATATTCGTATGTTTCGGAAAGGGTTCTTTCGGGGAGGATAGTATCAGATGGATTTATGCGGAGTTATGAATGTGAATTTGAATTGTAACGGATGTATCGCAGGGCAGGTATCTGAACGATCATGGAGTGAGGGCGAGTAATTGATGGGAATCGGTTACGTTTGAAATAACAGCAAGGTATAACTGGTATGAGCGGAAACTGTAGCGAAAGTTTCTCTCATTTGAAAAACGGTTACCTCCTAGATTACCTGCAAAACTTAAAACACAATGCATGCGAGCATATAGATGATGCAAATTCCCTTTGGACCATGAAACATTGCCTTTGGACAGTGCGAATGACGTCCTTAGACTATGATGTCCTGGGCCATGAATTGTGAGATAGGAGATTCACAGGCCATGAAATGATGTTGTCAGGCCATAATGATGGTGCCTCTGAACCATGACGCCTTTGAATAATGATGTGAAAGTATTGAGGGATCCTCGGGCCATGATATGGTGTCTTCGGGCTATGAGGATGATGCCTTCGGACTATGACGCCTTTGGAAATGTTGGATATATGTCAGCCCATGAAGTGCAGAGATATGATAAAAAATGATAGCGAGACAAAACTTAGTCTCGTGCGGAGTTTGGGGCAGAGCTTAGCCCGAGAGAAATAGTGCCAAGAATAGAGCAACATTCATGCAGGGAGGGACAATGCTTAGTCCTATGAGAAGGCAGTGCTTAGCCTTATGCAAATATGGAGGTAGGGCTTAGCCTCATGTGAGATTGAGATAGAGCTTAGTATCATGCAAAGAGAAGGCAGTGCTTAGCCTTATGCAAATATAGAGGTAGGGCTTAGCCTCATGCAAGATTTGAGACATGGCTTAGTCTCATGCAAAGAGAAGGCAGTGCTTAGCCTTATGCAAATATGGAGGCAGGGCTTAGCCTCATGCGAAATTGAGATAGAGCTCAGTCTCATGCAAAGAGAAGGAAGTGCTTAGCCTTATGCAAATATGGAGGCAGGGCTTAGCCTCATGCAATATTTGAGACAGGGCTTAGTCTCATGCAAAGAGAAGGCAATGCTTAGCCTTATGCAAATATGGAGGCAGGTCTTAGCCTTATGCAAAGAGAAGTAATGCTTATCCTTATGCAAATATGGAGGCAGGGCTTAGCCTCATGCAAAGATTTGAGAGAGGGCTTAGTCTTATGCAAATATGGAGGCAGGGCTTAGCCTCATGAAAGATTTGAGATAGTTCTTAGTTTCATGCAAGGAGAAGGCAATGCTTAGCCTTATGCAAATATGGAGGCAGGGCTTAGCCTCATGCGAAATTGAGATAGAGCTCAGTCTCATGCAAAGAGAAGGAAATGCTTAGCCTTATGCAAATATGGAGGCAGAGCTTAGCCTCATGCAAGATTTGAGACAGGGCTTAGTCTCATGCAACAAGAAGGCAATGCTTAGCCTTTTGCAAATATGGAGGCATAGCTTAGCCTCATACAGGAACAAATGAGAATAGAATATTTCTTAGCTGGAGATATATTTGCGTCTGGTGGCCTGATTGTTAGGACTTTGGTATGTGTATGCTTGCGAATACATCTGTTATGTTCACCATGCCTACATCCAAAGAAAAAATGTAAGTTTTGTAAGTGTAGATTGGTTCGTGCCTTCGTCTGTTGGCTTTGCTTCGCTCTGTTCTAGAGGCCTTGTTTAAGTTGCCCTGGGTAGCACCTGACTGTCACAGAAATAGAGTTTTCGAAAATATGCATTTATTGATAAAAAAATGAATTTATTTTTTCATAGTGAAATATCAAGTAATTTAGGATCAACTAGTGACTGTAACACATTTTGGAGACATTGCAGCTCTTCTTATTTTAGAATTTTGAGGGTCCTCCTCAAAATTCTGCCCCAGTTTGGTAAATGATCCTTCGGCCGTTTGCGAGTGACGAAGCTTGTTGAACCTTCTTCAAAATTTTGAGAATCTTTCTCAAAATTCCGCCACAGATTCTTAACCAATTTCTGACTGTCTGGCATATGCTGGCGTCAGCTGGACTTGCTCCGGAATTTTGAGGGTCCTCCTCAAAATTCTGCCCCAGTTTCTAGTGCTGGGGAAAATGAAAATTTTATTAAGATATGACTGAACCCACATGGATGCCTACGTATACCCTCTTAAACGGGAATCAGGTCAAGCATATTTCAATTACATCAAATGAAGAAATGTAAATAGTCTAAACATAGTATCTCTTGACTGCGTCTGAATTGATTGGTTTCAGCCAAACTTCTCCATCCATTTCTGCAAGTATGAGTGCTCCTCCTATTAGCACCCGGTGAACCATGTAAGGACCTTGCCGGTTGGGAGAGAATTTCCCTTTGGCTTCATCTTGATGCGGGAAGATCTTCTTCAATAACAACTATCCTGGTGCGAATTGTCTTGGTTTGACTCTTTTGTTGAAAGCTCTGGACATTCTATTCTGATAAAGCTGACCGTGACATACTGTATTCATTCTTTTTCCATCTACAAAGGCCACCTGCTCATAGCGGCTCCTTATCCATTCTGCATTGCTAAGTTTGGCTTCTTGTATGATCTTTAAAGAAGGAATCTATACCTCGGCTGGGATGACAACTTCGGTACCATAAACTAGTAAATAGGGGGTTTCTCCAGTTCATGTGTGGACTGTAGTGCGGTAACCCAATAGGGCAAAGGGTAACTTCTCGTGCCACTATTTGTGATTTTCCACCATCTTCCTTAGTATTTTCTTGATGTTCTTGTTGGCAGCTTCCACAACTCCATTCATTTGAGGCCTGTATGTTGTGGAGTTCTTGTGCTTGCTTTTGAAGGTTTCACACATGGTTTTCATCAGATCACTATTAAGATTGGTGGCATTATCAGTGATAATGAGCTCGGGAATCCTGAATCGGCAAACAATAAGATCCTTAACAAAGTCTATGACAACTTTCTTGGTTACAACTTTGTAAGATGCGGCCTTTACCCATTTTGTGAAGTAATCGATGGCCACTAAAATGAACTGGTGCCCGTTTGAAGTGGTAGGCTCGATTGGACCGATGATATCCATTCCCTAGGCAGCAAAAGGCCAAGGTGCACTTGTTGCGTTGAGCTTATTGGGTTGTACCCTTATCTTGTCTGCATGTACCAGACATTGGTGGCATTTCTGTACGTACCGGATGCGATCCATCTCCATGGTCATCCAAAAATATCCAACTCTGAGTATTTTCTTGGCTAGAACAAAACCATTCATTTGTGGTCCACAAGTTCCGGCATGTATTTCTTCGAGCAATCTAGAAGCTTCCTTTGTGTCAACACACCTTAACAACCCTAGATCAGGGGTTCTTCTATACATGGTCCCTCCGCTTTGGAAGAAGTGATTGGATAGCCTCCACATCGTGCATTTCTGAGTGTGGTTTGCCTGCTCTGGATATTCTCCTCTTGTCAAATATTCTTTGATGTCATGGAACCAAGGCTTTCCATCCGTCTTCTCTTCAACATGAGCACAGTAAGCCGGTTGATTGTGAATCCTCACAGGGACGGGAACAATGAAATTCTTGTCTGGATGTTGTATCATTGATGACAAAGTGACCAGTGCGTCTGCAAACTCATTTTGAATTCTGGGTACATGTTTGAATTCTACCTTTGTGAATCTCTTCATCAATTCCTATACATGATGCAAGTATGGTAGTATTTTGGTATTTTTCGTAACCCATTCTCCTTGAACTTGTGTACTAGAAGATCCGAATCAGCGATTACCAATAGTTCTTGTATATTCATATTGATGGCCATATTGAGCCCCATGATGCAAGTCTCATATTCTGCCATATTGTTGGTGCACGAAAACCTAAGCTTTGTGGATACAAGGTAGTGTTGACCTGTTTCTGATATCAAAACCGCTCCAATGCCTACTTTTTTGAAGTTTGCAGCACCATCGAAGAACATCCTCCAACCGTCGTAAGCTTTAGTAGTGTCCTCTCCTACGAATGATACTTCTTCATCAGGAAAATATGTTTTCAAGGTTTCGTATTCTCCTCCCACAGGATTTTTAGCAAGATGGTCTGCCAATGCTTGTCCTTAACAATATCTACCACTTGGCTAACTTCCCGTTCGACATGGGCTTTTGAAAGATGTACTTTAGAGGGTCCATCCTGGATATGAGGTATGTGGTTTAGGCACATAAGTAATGCCTCAGCTTCTGAGCTATCCAGGTCAAAGCACAACAAGTGCGCTCTAGCAAAGAGTATTGTGCTTCATAGGGCGTGAACTTCTTACTCAAGTAGTATATGGCTTGCTCCTTTCTCCGTGTCTCATCATGTTGTCCCAAAACACATTCGAAAGCTCTATCTAATACAGATATATAGAGTAACAAAGGTCTCCCAGGTTCCGGCGATATCATGACTGGTGGTCTGGCCAGGTACTCCTTGATTTTGTCGAAAACCTTCTGACAATCTTCGGTCCAACTTGTTTTAGCATCTTTCCTCAACATCTTGAAGATGGGTTCACATATGACTGTGGACTGTGCTATGAAGCGACTGATATAGTTGAGACGTCATAGGAAGCTCATCACATCCTTCTTGCTCTTTGGTGGCGGTAATTCTTAAATAACCTTAACTTTGGACGGGTCCAACTCAATTCCCCGACAGCTGACAATGAATCCCAATAACTTTCCTGTGGGAACCCCGAATACACATTTTGTGGGGTTCAGTTTTAGGTTGTACCTCCTTAGCCTGTCAAAGAACTTTCTCAAATCCGCTATTTAATCTACGACCCTCTTGGATTTGATAATGACGTCGTCAACATACACCTCTATCATATCATGGAAGATGGTTGTCATGGCTCTCATGTAAGTAGCCCCAACATTCTTTAGACCGAATGTCATCATCTTATAGCATTATACCCCCACGGTGTGATAAAAGCTATTTTCTCTGCGTCTTCTTCATCCATCCAGATCTAGTGATAACCCCCGAAGCAATCTACAAAGGATTGGAGTTCATGCTTGGCGCAATTGTCGATCAGGATATGTATGTTTTGCAATGGAAAGTCGTCCTTGGGACTTGCTCTATTTAAATCTCGATAGTCAACACATACTTTGACTTTCCCATATTGCTTCGAAACTGGTACAATGTTGACTAACCAGGTTGGGTACTCAACTACCCTGAGGATTGTGGCCTTGATCTGCTTAGTGACCTCCTCCTTGATTTTCAGGCTCATGTCTGGTTTGAATTTTTTGAGGTTTTGCTTCACTGGCAGACACATTGGATTGGTAGGCAACTTGTGAGCCACTATGGATGTGCTCAGATCGGTCATGTCATCATATGACCATGCAAAGATATCCTTATATTCCTTCAAGAAACGGACGTACTCCTCTTTATCTGGCGGTGATAAGTGAGAATGCCCACGTGAGTCTCCTTGATGATTTCGAAATCTCCCAAATTTACTGCCTCGGTTTCGTCCAGGTTGGACTTAGGCTTATTCTCAAAGTTTTTGACCTCTCGGACAATTTCCTCAAGTATTTCATCTTCTTCCTCCGAGTCACTATCCTTATGTTGCATTGTCTCATTACATGTCACAGTCATTGGTTCATCTAGAAAAGTAATAATAACACTGTAGAAAGAAAAGTGTGAAAGATAATAATGAATAATAAATAGCAATGCAATGATTAAAAATTGAAAACATCCAAAACAAGTACGGCTCGATGAATCGAGCAATTATTTTGAAACAAACGCATCTTTAAAACAAAATTACTGAAAACATCTGAAATGCCTAGCATGGCTATAGAAATAAATTAGGCTAAATGCCAAGTTACCCAAGGACTCGGCGGGCCCGGGATGGTGTGGCAGTCCAGTTTCTGAGAACAACTCCCTTCTCCACAGTATGAATGGTGAGGCCTTCTTCCTCCTCCTTCTCCTCAATTATCGCACTGCGATCCATATCCTCGTCCTCTAGGAACAAATTCCTCAGCATAGCTAAAGTTTCTTCTTCTACAGTTCCCCATATTGTATCAGCCTGGTGAAAAGTCTGACCCAGATGTGGCATTGGTTGCTTGAGAGGGTAATAAGGTCCTCGCCATGGAGGTGACCAATCATCATACTCTTACCATGTATACTGGTATCCGAGCCCGAAGGTTGTACCATGACGTTTCAGCTGTATTGGTTTGGTAATGCCTTGGAGATTCTTCCCAAGCCCTTTGCCGGGTTCATACCTAGACCATGCCAGTATGCTTTCTATTTTTTACTCCACCATTTGTTTTTGTCAACTGCATTGACATGTTCGATGTGGTGATAAGTTTCCCCTCCTACCCTTCTTTTGTTCTCAATAATCGGGATGGATTGACTGGTGTAAATAGGATTACTCCCATCTCCATGAATGATCACCTCATGGTGGTTCCACTCGAACTTCACGACCTAGTGTAGTGTGGAAGCCATAGCCCCAGAGGCATGTATCCAAGGCCGACCCAACAGAAGATTGTATGTAGCTGATATGTCAAACATTGGAATTTAACATCAAACCAAGTTGGCCCCATCTGCAGGCAAAGGTTAATTTCCCCAATTGTAGCACTTTGAGACCCATCAAAGGCTTTCACGTTCATACTTCCTACTCGTATCTCATGAAAACCTTTGCCCAATCTTTTTAGAGTAGTCAACGGACAAATGTTGAGGCTTGAACCTCCATCTATCAGGACTCTGGCAATGAATTTGTCTTCAAATTGTACTGTGATATGTAGTGCCCGGTTATGATTCAACCCTTCAGGCGGTAAATTCATCCTCATGGAAGGTGATCTTATGTCTTTTCAACACTTGCCCCACCATGTTGTCCATTTCTCTGTATATGATATTGTTAGGCACATAAGCTTCATTTAACACCTTTATAAAAGCATTCTTGTGCGCCTCTGAATTTTGAAAGAGTGATAGGATGGATATCTGAGTGGGGGTTTTGTTCAAATGATCAATGATGGAATATTCCCTCGCCTGTACTTTCCTCCAAAGATCAGCCGGTCCAGTTTCAATGACAGGTTGTTTAGTAGTAGCCTTCTTACTCGATCCTCCCAAGTGTTCAGGTGTATAGATCCTTCCCATTCTGGTCATTCCTTGTACAACATCATATTCTTCCACTTTTGCTTTTCCCTTTTGCCGCATTGGAAATGTAATCCCAAGGTATGTCCTTGGAATTGAACGAAGGTGTGGTTGACACTGTCACTGTGAAAGGTGTGGCCACTTATACCTCAAATGGAGCAGGTGTGGCTATAGACGGAGCTACCTCTACCTCAAATGGAACTATTGCGGTTACTCAACCTTGACTGACGACTGCGTCTGCACCACAATAAGAGTGAGTGTGACTGTAGGTTTGAAGTCATCGCCTTCCCGAATAAGTCTAATTGACCCATCCGGATCCCATTCTTCATTTATCTCTATCACATGTACCCCATCACCCCTATGATCTGAGAGATGATTGTTGCGGACGTTGGGTGTAGCTTCCTTTGCCTGTATGATCTTGCTATCAATCAATGTCTGGATCTTATCTTTCAATGTTCGACACTCATCAATGGTGTGCCCCTTCATACCGGAATGGTATGCATATGTTTATTTGGGTTGACCTATTGAGTTGAGTTCTCCACTACCACAACAAGAATAAGAGTAACATAACCAGCGACCTTCAACCTTTCGTACAACTAGTATCGGGGTTCAGCAATAGCGGTGTATTGTTTGGGTGGTTTGCGATCAAAGTTCGGTCGGGGTTTCTAGTAATTTGGACGAGTTGGAGGTGAATGATAGTAGGTTGGCTGAGTGTTGTAAGTATGATAAGCGATGGCGGGTTGAGAAGATCTGGGATATGAGGGTTCGTATGTGCATGGTGGTGTTTGGTATGTGAGTGGACATTTTGGGCCTTGAGCCACCATTACTGCCCCCACGTCTTTCTTCTTTGATACGCCGCCTGATTATAATGCTTTGTTCGTGGACTGTAGTGCCTCGAAATTTGTCACCATCCCGCTTTTGATACCTTCTTCAATCTTTTCCCCGAGTTTGATGATATCAGAGAACTTGTGATTCTCAATGACCATTAGCCTTTCATAATACTATGGATCCTATGCCCTGACGAAGAACTTGTTCATTTGTTCTTCTTCCAGTGCTGGTCTAACCTTGGCTGCTTCTGACCTCCATCGAGTAGCATACTCGCGGAAAGTCTCTGTTAGCTTCTTCTTTAAATTCTGGGTATAGAAGACATCCGGTGCATTCTCGTGTTGAACCTGAACCGGTCCATAAATTCTGATGCCATACTCACCCAATTGGCCTACTTCTTAGGATTCTGGCTTATGTATCAGGACAGGGCATCTCCGGTAAGACTTCTCATGAAGAGCTTCATTCGGATCCTTTTATCTTTTCTGACCCCCACGAGCTTGTCACAGTAAGTTCTCAAATGAACCTTAGGATCACTTGTTCCGTCAAACATTTCGAACTTGGGAGTTTTGTAACCCTCCGGCAGTCCCAAGTCCGGTTGTATGCATAGATCCTCATAATTCAGACCTTCTTTCCCTTTGCCTTCTTCGATACCCTGAACTCGACTTATCAACTTCTTGAGTTTTTCGGTCATGTTTTTGATGAGCAAGTCCTTCTCAGTGGATTCTGGTGTATAGGAGATTGGTTGAGTATAGTGAGGTATGGTTTCCACATATATAGGGTTGTTTTGGTGAGTTCCAGGGACTTGGGTGTTGTGGTGGTCATTGGTTGAGTTTTGAGGGTCGGGAATGGGTTGTGGTGTATTTTGAGGAGTGTGATAGGTAGTGGCTTGTGGGTACTGGATTGGTTTATGATGGTGTTGTGGTGGAGTTGGTATTGGTAATGGGTTGGGATTTTGAAGTGGAGTTGCATATTGATGGGGTGCGGGAGGATTTTGTGGATGCTGGTTTGCCGTATTTTGGGGAGTTGCTGTATTTTTGGTGTTTTGTTGGTTGATGTCGGGGACGTTTAAGGTGAGGGAGAGGTTTGCTAAGTTGCGAACCTGCTCAAGTTCTCCCTATAACTCCAATATTTCCTATTCTAACCGTAAAAACAAGTCATTTGGTGCCAGAGTACTCCGACCGTCTGAAGTTTCCGCATTCTCCGCATTTTCCTTTCGAATACCACTTAAGTCATCCATCTTAGCTTTTCTTATGATCTTCATATTACTTGGAGGAGGAGGAGGTGGAGGGCCTCTAGATCTGGTGTGATATGCTGAAGATGCCAATATGTGCGAACCAACCTTAGGGGATGGGAATAATAAAGAATAAAGAAAGACAAAAGGTAAACAAGTCACTAAGGGTTCTAAAAAGTTTGCGATATTTAAACACATATTGCGGGAATGTAAATTCGCATCCTAATTTGGGATCCCTGTTGTGCCCGAGGTAGGCCTAGCGACAAATAGATTTGGAGAAATTTAGTGCCAATAATTTCCTCATTTCAGTAGTGTAAAAATAGACGACCCAAAAAAACACTAAATAAGATATTGTCACTAATGGCTCTTGGCCTTATTATATTAAGAAAGGCAAGTAAACTTAATCTACTTGGTCCTAGAAGGACCCTCTCCGGATGCTCTTGTTGATCAGTTCCCCCAGTTTGCGTAGGTTCAGCAGTAAGAATGCCCTTGCCAGATGTTCTCCTTCGTTTCCCTCAACGTTCTGGCAATCAGTGACTCTCTTTCTCATTTTCCCTTCCAATTCCATCAGACTGTACTCCAGATATTCCATCCTTTCACTGGATTTAACAGCCCTCTCTTTCCACTCATTGATCATTTCCATGTTGGCCTTATGCTGCTCCATATGCTCAACTTCAGACTCACAAATTCTTTTGCGCAATTTGTTGTACTTCACCTGTGCTTCGGCAACTTCGTTTATGACCCTGTTTCCTGGACCAACCCTTGGCTAAAAGATTCCTGCTATGTTATCATCCAACCATGAGGGGTAGAAGTATGTATGACCCGTATGATATCGATCCGGTTCGATGGTATCCTTTTCCACTATAATCTTCAAGTGCCACATGTCACTACAAAAAAACTGAAATTAGCTACGAACGTCGTCGCTAATCTATCGCTAAAATGCTCGTAGCTAGCAGAATTTCTTAATAATCCATCACTAAATGAGAATAGCGATGCATTTTTTTTGTTTAGCTACAGAATTTGTCCGTCGCTAAAACTTGATTTTTTAGTAGTGTGTGTTGTACTTCATTTTTATATGGGATGGCGTCACCTTGAAAGTCGGCTATGAAGTGACTCATTTTAGCGACTCTCGGTATGACCTGTCTCCTGCCTGCCTGTGTCATAACCCTGAGGGGAGCAACATCAATTAGGGAACATCCCTGGATCTGATGATGAACTCGTCAGTAGAGAACCACTCGAACATCCATTGAACCTAGTCCTCAGTTAACTTTTTGAAAAACTTCACCCATCTTACAACATCCTTAGGTTGGGCAAACATGTCTGGATATAGTAATATTGATACTTTGGCCTGAAAGGGAACAAAATTTGTCTAAGCCATGTTTGATGGTTTGACTTGATTTATCATTTGCTCTGTCCATTAGGGTAAGATCGTCTGTGAATAATAGATGAGAGATTTTTGGACATCTACTACCTAAGGATATGGGATCCCAATTTCTAGCATCCACTTGGTGTTCAATGTATCTAATGAGCATTTCCAGGCAGAGTATAAATATATAAGGGAAAATAGGGTCCCCTTGTCTTATTCCTCTACTTGGTGCAAAATAATTTGGGACAGAGCCGTTAACTAAAATTGCTATATTACTAGTAGAGATGCAGCTCAGTAACAATTTAGAGAATTTGGGAGGGAATTTAAAGTAGTCAAGGGTGTGACGAACGAAAGACCATTCTAAACGATCAAAGGCTTTTTCTAGATCAATTTTTAGAATAATGTGGCACTGCTTTTCCTTTTAACTTATTGAACTTAGAGACCAACTCCTGAATGATGATGACATTATCAGATGCCCTTCTATTTTTCATAAAACTTGCTCGATATGGACTGATCAGTTGATCAAGGAATGGTTTAAGCCGGTTTGCAAGAATCTTAGTGATTAGTTTATAGATAATATTGCATAAACAAATAGGCCTAATTTTTTTAATGTTGTTGGCATTTTGGATTTTAGGAATAAGGCAGAGAAAGATTTTGTTAATTTTAGGAGGGATTTCCTGGTTCTTAAAAATGTCATGACAGAGCTTACAAACTAATTGACCTATAAAATGCCAATATTTCTGGAAGAAAAAAGGAGGCAATCCATCCGGACCCGGAGATTTAAAGGGTTTGAACGAGAAAATAGTTCTTTTAATCTCAAAGTCTGATAGGGGGATATCAAGGTTGTCTAGATTAACGTTATTACAACTATAATGGTGAATTAGAGGGTTGGCCCATCTGGATTGTGGGTGAGAGGAAGTAAAGGTAGAGGTAAAATAGTTGTGAACATGAGACATGATCTGGCTATGATCATTAATCCAATTACCAACCTCATCTTTAAAGAAGTTTATCTTGTTTCTTCTTTTTCTATTAATGACTGAGACATGGATGAATTTTGTATTTGTGTCTCCATCATTAAGCCACAAGATTCTGGACCTAAGTTTTCAATAGTCCTCTTCAATTTTAAGAATATCATTGAAATCATTTTTGAGGTCTAACTCTAGATTGCGAAGGAAAATGTTGGTAGAATAGCTATTAGAATTTTTGATGCCTTGAAGTCTAGCTAGAAATTTTCTTTTTCTTCCCATAATATTACCAAAGGTGATGTTTTTCCAAGGCTTTAGTTTTTCCACAAAGTTAAGGCTGGCATTGAAATAGTCACTATCATTTCAATTATTTCTTACTAAACTCTGGAATTCCGGATGCTTGCACCAAAAGGTTTCTAGTCTAAAAGGAATTTTACAAAGAGATATGTTTTTAGGGATTAACTCTATAAGAATAGGGTTATGGTCAGAGTGGGTTCAAGGCAGGTGTATTAAATAGCTTTTAGGAAAAAGTTCTATCCACTCCTCATTCCCAAAAAACTTTATCTAGTCTTTCCAATATAAGACCTTTTTTATTATGCCTATTGTTAGTCCAAGTATATTTACTACCTTTATAGCCTAGATCAAGCAAATTACAATTGTTAATTTTAGACCATATATATCTAGCTCTACTATCTTTAATAGGTCTACCACCAAATTTTTCACTAGCGGCTATAATATTATTAAGGTCACCTCCCACAAGCCAAGGTCCTTTGTAAGAGTTGCTAATATTTTCTAGATGCTCCCACATTATATTTCTATTGTAAACACAAGTACTAGCATAAATAGAAGTAAAAAGCCAAGGTTTACGTATGGGAATTAACTCAATTGTTGCATGGATCTCTTGGTTCCTACGTACTGCATTTTGAACGTTGATTATATCATCCTTCCACATCATAACCATGCCTCCTGACTGACCCTTTGAAGGCACTTCAATCATCTCAGTAAAGCCAAACTCATTGAGCATGGCTGCATGATTACCCATTCTTGTTTCCAACAGTGTAACTAAGCAAGGCCTATGGGTGTCAATCGTTTCCCTAAAATTTCTCCTGAAATTATCATTGTTCCCTCCCCTTATATTCCAAATTATAAAGTTTGTAGGCTGATTCACTGATGTATTAGCTGCATGGTTGACTGTCAACCCATTCTCCCTTACTCCCACTAGGACAGGGTTTCTTCTCATTGAGGGTACTAGAATCATCACCTTGTTGCCCACTGTTGGATCGTGTGGTGGATGGATGTCCATCTAGCACTTGTATAGGGCTAAAGGGCAGCTGGGCACATGCCTCTTCTCGTGCCTCTCCGTGAAGAGAAAGATTTTTATTCCGTCTAGGTTTGAGAGTTCTAGGACTAGGGGGACATCATCATCCTCCATTTTTGCCTCCACTAGAACGGTTATGGGGTTTACCTACTATTGTTGTGGTGGTACTAGGGGAGGTGATGGTGGGTTGGGAATCTCCTGGTTCCCCTGGTTGATGTCCCAAGGAAGAAAGATAGGTTGGAGATGAGTATACATCTCCAGTGGGAAGAAGGGGAGGTCCAAGGGAGCATTTTGAGGGTTGAAAGGATTGAATTGGGATGGCATGCTCCATTGTTATCTCATTACTTGATCCATTTAAGGGTTCAATGATGGAGCCATTAGTTGGATTATGTTGTTTAGCCAAACTTGGTTGAGGTAGTTGTTCATAGCTAACCTCATTCCCTCCGTTATGAGTTGTGCTAAATATTGGGTGTTGTGGAGAATCACTATTGCCTCTTGACCGTTGATTGGGACAGTGAAGGATATTGCATGGCACATGAGACCTAGTTCCATCCAACTTGTCGGTTGGTAATCTTGATCTTGGGGGGGGGGGTTGGGCATAGATTATCTGAGGTTGTTCTTATGGGTGGAGGGGTGGAATGTTTTCCATATTCAGTGGTTTGTGTTGGCGAAGTATTTGGATGAGTCGATTCCTTCTTCATAGGGATGAAGGAAATTTTGGCATATTGGGTGGGGTAAGATGTATTTAATGAAGTATTAGTAGGCGTGGGGTTAGAGGCAATGGAGGGGGGGAGCTTATTGGTGGGAGAACCAATGATTGAGTCTTCCAAGCTTGTGTCTTTTGGTTTCTCAATGCCTTGCTTTATAGGGCAATTGATGGCTTCCGTTTGAGTTTCTAAGGGTTTGTCCATTTGGCTTCTATGTTCTATGTCTATTGCCATTTGGCAAGCATGCGAAGGGTTACTAACCTCTCCATATCTTAAGGAAGGATTTTGAGTAGATCCTTCGTATAAAAGAAGATTTTGGAAGGATTTTTGTTTGGGGGGGGGTTAGGGTAATAGGGGTAGGATTAGTTAGAGGGTTAGAAGTGTCCGTTAATGTGCCATTTTGCATGGCATTGTTTGTATCTAAGAATTTCGTATCACTTTATGCCACGTTGGAATCACTCATACAAGTGTCTTGTATTTCAAGAGCTAAGTCATCACTTAATTGGTTGAATTTATTTTCACAAAGAAAAATTATATTATCCATAGTGGTTTTTGGCAAAACCGTTTGCCTCTTATCTAATTGGTGGTTTTTATTGAGGAAAGTGGTTTGTTCATTACCAGTGCTAGTCTGGGCGTTAACTTTTGAGTTATGATTATTTGAGGAATAATAATTAGTTTTATATTGAAGCATTTGAGTAACCAAGTATTTACCTATATTTGCATTGAATAATTTAACTGGAATACCTGGACCATTATCGCCTTTTGCTTGAGTGGTGGCAGGTTGATTAGGAATTCTTTTACTTGATTCTTCCTCTTATTGAATGAAACAGTTATCCATTCCGCTTCATTGTCTCCCTTTGTACCTGCTTGTTGATGAACTTGTACTGCATGGTGAGGATCATTGCTTTGCTTCTTGATATAGGTGCACTGCCTCAATGTGTGACCAAATCGACCACAATTTTTACAAAGAAAATCTTCCCCTTCATAGTGTATATATTGCTTGTGGTGTCCAACAAATAGGTAGGGTTAGACTGGGATTTCCAAAGGAATTTCAACACAAATCCTTGCATATCGACCTCTTAGGGTTGTTGAAGTGCATGTGTCAATTTTCAGTAGGCGTCCTATTGCATTTCCAATTTTTTCTAGGATTTTGCCATCATAAAATTCCATTGGCAATTGATGCAGCCTAATCCAAACCGCAGAGGTAGTTAATTTTTCATTTCTAGCCACAAAATTTGGCTTCCATCTAGAGATAGACAGGAAATGGCCATTAATGAACCATGAACCTAGGTGGATAGCTTTATCCATGTTTTCTTTCTTTGTGAATTTGATGATATAATAGTCTTCTCCAAGACCAATTAGTAAGAAGTCTTCCGTTGGTTTCCATAGATCTTGAATCTTCCTCTTTAGGTAATGGTGTAGCATACATTTACCTACTAGCTTGATTATAATAGAGTATTTCCATGTCTCATAGATACGTTGTCTATCTTCCGATGAAAAGAAAATTTTTATAACACCTCCTCCGTTAACTTCTGGGTCATGCATAGGTTCCTTAGCTTCCATTGCATTTGTTGTGTAGAGCATATCCTCTTGTTCTATGGTAGGAGCAAAATCCATTGGGTTTGATTCCAACAGTTTGTCCTTAAAGGATGTTAGCTTTTCCAAATCAATTTGTAAAGGATTTTGATGGACTATGTCCGGTAGTTTTGGAGGAATAGTGTCTTGTTCTCAAAGAGTTGGGAGTTTATTCTAGAGAGAAGTTTGCATGCATGGGCTATAATTGCAAAGGTATTGCAATTATAACCCCAAAAATGCAAATATGGCTATTTGTGAAATAATTAAAACTTAGTACAAATGCGAATGATAAAATTAAGCCACAAAATTATTATAAAACTATTTGTGATGCAATTAGTAATTGTTTATATAAATAAAAAATACTGGGATAAATTAATTAAAACCCTTAAAAATGCAAAAATTATGAAAAAATATTAATTGATGCTAATGCATAGTTTTGGAGGTATATATGCTTTTGAAAAAAAATATTATAGGGAAAAATTGGGTGTCAACAATACCAAGCCTCACCTCCCAGATATTCTCAACCCGCCACCGGCTATTACACTTATAACACCCAGCCATCCTACTATCATTCACCTCCAACTCGTCCCAATTACCAGAAATCCCGACCTAATTTTGATCGCAAACCACTTAGACAATGCACCGCCATTGCTGAACCCATCGACCAGCTGTATGAAAGATTGAAGTCTGCTGGTTATGTCACCCCTATTCCCGCTGTGGCATTAGAGAACTCATCCTAATGGGTCCACCCAAAAAAAACCTGTGCATATCATTCCGGTATGAAGGGGCACTCCATTGACGAGTGCCGAACATTGAAAGATAAAATCCAAACATTGATCGATAACAAGGTCATACAAGCAAAGGAAGCTGCGCCCAATGTCCGCAACAATCCTCTCCTAGATCATAGGGGTGATGGGGTGCATGTGATATAGACGGATGAAGAATGGGATCCTAAGGGTCCAATCGGGCTTATTCGGGAAGGCGATGATTTAAAACCTACTGTCACACTCACTCCTATTGTGGTGCAGACGTAGTCATCAGTCAAGGTTGAGGTAACCGCATCGATTCCATTTAAGGTAGAGGTAGCTCCATCTACAGCCACACCTGCTCCATTTGAGGTAGAAGTGTCCACACCTTTCACAGTGACAGTATCAACCACACCTCCTTTCAATTCCAAGGCCATACCTTGGGATTACGTTGCCGAAACTAGGGTAAACGGAAAAGCAAAAATGGAAGAATCTCATGCTGCACAAGGAATGACCAAAACATGAAGGATCTATACACATGAACACCTGGGAGGATCAAGTAAGGAGGCTGCTGCTAAACAACCTGTCATTGAAACTGGACCGGATGATATTTGGAGGAAAGTAGAAGCGAGGGAATACTCCATCATTGATCATCTGAACAAAAACCCCGCTTTGATATCCATCTTATCACTATTGCAAAATCTAGAGGCGCACAAGAATTCTTTGATGAAGGTGTTAAATGAAGCTTATGTGCCCAACAATATCACCTGCGGAGAAATGGACAACGTGGTGGGGAAAGTGCTGGAAATCCATAAGATCACCTTCTATGAGGATGAATTACCGCCTGAAGGGTTGAATCACAACCGGGCACTGCATATCACGGTACAATTTGAAGACAAGTTCATTGCAAGGGTCTTGATTTATGGAGGTTCAAGCCTCAACATTTGTCCGTTGAATACTCTGAAAAGATTGGGCAAAGGTTTCCATGAGATACGGGCGAGAAGTATGAATGTAAAAGCATTTGATGGGTCTCAAAGGGCTACGATTAGGGAAATTAACCTTTGCCTACAGATGGGTCCAACTTGGTTCGATGTTGAATTTCAAGTGCCTAACATATCAGCTACATACAATCTTCTGTTGGGTCGACCTTGGATACATGCCGCTGGGGCTATGGCTTCCACACTACACCAAGCCATGAAGTTCGAATGGAACCATCAGGAGGTGATCATTCACGGAGATGGAAGTAATCCTATTTACACCAGTCAAACCATTCAGTTATCGAGAAAAGAAGAAGGATAGGAGGGGAAACTTATCACCACATTGAACATGTCAATGCAGTAGAGAAACATAAATAGTGGAGTAAAAAAATAGAAAGCATACTGGCATGGTCTGGGTATGAACCCGACAAAGGGCTTGGGAAGAATCTCCAGGGCATTACTAAACCAATACAACTGAAACGCCATGGTACAACCTTCGGGGCTCGGATACCAGTATACATGGCAAGATTATGATGATTGGTCGCCTCCATGGCGTGGTGCTTATTACCCTCTCGAGCAACCAGTGCTACATCTGAGTCAGGCTTTTCACTAGGCTAATACAATATGGGGAACAACAGAGGAAGAAGCTTTAGCTGGGCTAAGGAATTTGTTCCTAGAGGACGAAGACATGGATTGTAGTGCGATAATTGAGGAGGAGGAGGAAGAAGGCCTCACCATTAGGACTATGGAGAAAGGAGCCGTTCTCAAGAATTGGACTGCCACACCATCCGGGTCCGCCGAGTCCCTAGGTAGCTTGGTATTTAGCCTAATATATTTGTAAACAGTGAAATCAGAGGGTCCAATGTCTCTTCATCGAGGCACTTCAGAAGACCATCTCGAAGTCTCGAGACTATAAGGCTATGGTCGTAGTTTCCTCCCTCGAGGTTCGTCGACGCCCAACCTTAGGACAATGTTGACCGCAGCTATGATAGAAATGGGGAGTTCCCAAGGCACATGACAAGGACTGACAGAGCCTAGTGGACTACCCTAATCCTAAATGAGGGTGTCATCTAGCTGTCCCGTCCCCTTATATTTGTAATTAATGTATTTTGTACTATGTTGGGATTCCCCTCCTATATAAAGGGGATCCTTATCATTTTGTAAACCCCTGTTGTTGCTTTAGTTTCTCCACACGAAATATACAAGAACATTCTCTTTGCTCTCTAACATATTCTCTTGATATTATTGCTTTCATTTATTATCTTCATTATTCTTCATCATTTATTTCTTATCATTGGCCATAAAGAGCCTTCGTTGATTTTATAATAACTGTTAGCCATACTTCGACCCCCCTCGATAGCTTCCAGCCGAGCTTTGGAATCGACCTCAAGGCCCCCGAATCGACAAGCTCGAGGCCCCGATTATTAACCTATAGGTTTGGTTATCACTTCATTCCTTTCTCTTATCTCGTTTTAAACCTCACACATAGTATCAACTGCTTAAACAACTAGTATAAAATATATCACGTATTTTTAGAGTCCCATAATCAAATTTAATTGTTATTACCATTTTTACAGTAAACAGTTTGGCGCCCACCGTGGGGCTAAAAATACTAGTGATTATTTTCTTGCTAGTTTTACTACATAACGCAAGTTATCTTTCACACTTTCTCTTGTCCAAGATCTTCGATTTCAGGTCGAAATGTCTAACTTAGTAAATGGAGGTGAAAACAAAAATCTTGAGGACCATGGAGAAAACGGTGTGGGTGTTCCAGGTGTTGATGTTCCACCACGAAACCCTGGGAATGCGCTAGAACCAATCCTCATGGATGCGGTCTCACGCGGCGCTCAACACATCAACGTAAGCTCCCACACTGACAGGAGTGTGTGCCAAGGGGATCCACAAGAAGCTCAGAAAACCCCAAAGGGAAGAATGGAAGGTTAGCCTTTATGTTATTTTTGAAATATTGCAGGCACAACAGTTGGCTATTGCTCAGCTGCAAAGTCACTAAAAAACTCCTAGCATGGTATTACCGGGGACAGCTCTCCCAGCCGAACAGGTACCGGAGAGATCAAGCAATAACGGGTCGATAGTCGACCCTGTTATCGTAAAGATGCTCGAGGACCTCACCAGAAGGATCGAATCGGGTGAGAAAATGATAGACCAACGATAAGAAGGTCGAGACTTACAAATCCAGGGTCGACCAAATTCCAGGAGCGCCCCTGATCCTGAAAGGTGTGGATTCAAAGAAGTTCGTACAAAGTCCGTTCCTGGAGGAAGCGGCTCCAAAACCCATTCTGAAGAAGTTCAGAATGCCATACCTCCCAAAATACAATGGGACCTTAGACCCCAATGAGCATGTTACTACTTAAACTTGCGCGGTGAAGGGCAACGACATAAAGGACAACGAGATCGAGTCCGTCTTACTAAAGAAGTTCGGGGAAACACTCTCGAAGGGGGCCATGATGTGGTATCACAACCTAACTCCTAACTCCACAGACTCATTTTCCATGCTGCCAGACTCTTTCATAAAGGCACATGCCGGTGTCATCAAAGTAGCAACAAGGAAATCTGATGTGTTCAAGATCAAGCAAAAGGAAAACGAAATGATACGAGAGTTCGTATCTCGCTTCCAAATAGAATGAATGGAACAACCACCGGCCTCTGACGACTGGGCGGTGCAGGCCTTCACTGAAGGTCCAAATGAGCGAAGCTCGGTAGCTTCAAAGCAGCTGAAAAATAATCTGGTCGAATATCCCGCCGTGACCTGGTCGGACATCCACAACCGATACCAGTCAAAAATCAGGGTCGAAGATGACCAGTTGGGAGCCCCCTCGGGCTCAGTATACCCAAGGAGGCTCCTGGCGAAGGAGCCAAAGCCAAACAAAGAAAGATATCATCCATATGCCGAAGACAGAAGGAACGCCCCTAGGTGCAACCCACCTCACAACGATCGAAGGATAGACCGAGGACAGAATCCTCGGGGACTTATCAATAGAGCTGGGTTTGATAGGAACACAGGACCAACAGAGGCACCTCGCTTATCAGAATACAACTTCAATGTCGATGTATCAGACATTGTGTTAGCCATCAGCAAAATCAGAGACGCCAGATGGCCCAGGCCTGTACAATCAGATCCTTCACAAAGGAACCATAACTTAGTGTGTGAATTTCACAACACGCACAAACACAGGATCGAGGATTGTCGGCAACTCCGGGAAGAAGTGGACCGATTACTCGACAATGGTCACCTTCGGGAATTTCTCAATGACCGAGCCAAAAATCAGTTTCGATAAAGGGAAACAACCAAAAAGAACAAAGTAGATAAGCTGCAACATGACATCAACACGATCTTTTGAGACAACTGCCACTAGTCGAAACACCAAAGTCTCCTCCAGCGGAGGGACTATGAAATACACCGACGATAAGATAGAAACCACGAGACACGCCCTTGGCTATATCCGAATAAAGGACCGTACCGCATCCTCCAAACGAATACCAAGGTTCAAAAGCGCCATCACGACTAAGGTATAACCATTTCCCTTCTCATTTTATATTTCACACTAACCCTTATGCAGGCGCCTGGCCAAAGCAGTCAAAGTGCTAACCCAACCCGAAGGCCTTAAGGTTTTAAAGAATCCGTTACACTCTTTTCCTTCGACCGAGTTTTTATCCCGAAAAAGGGTTTTACCCGCAAGGTTTTGAATGAGGCAACCTTCACATGCTACCTAAGGACGACTCGACAAGTATTCAAGGTTTCTTTTGCAATCAACCTCGAACACTGGGGGGCACCCCCCGGAAGGCCATCCGCTCGGAAAAGCCAAGAAACGCCAAATGGGGTCCCAATAGGAAAATGATGTACCGGGCCAAACGGTCGAACGAACCGTGTCCATATAGCCAGGCCCCCGATGACGAAAACATGTACACTTGTACCAAGTAATTGAAGAATATTTTTTATCAAAGCATCTCACACTCAAAAAGAAGCTCGGCACCCTCACAAAAATGACTCCTCCACCGAAAACGTCTCGAACACTCGAGGATTGGCGTCAATAATTCAACACCTGAATGACCACCAGGTCGGAACTCCATACTCATAAGCCCTCAACGAGGCAACACGAAAATCACAAAACGTCTCCAAGGCCGAAAGTGCCCCGAGCACTCGGGGACTGGCATCAAATTCTCAAAAAACACACGACCTTAGGGTCGGAGTCTCCGAAATTGTAAGCCCTCAATGAGGCAATACAAAGTTTACAAGTAACAGCTTACAAGACAAGATACCCTCGATGACTCGGGGACTATCTCCAATCACCATTCATTAAAAAACTCGAGGCCATAAGACCCCTAGCAGGTAGACTTGATCTCGTAAGACCTACATAAGGCAACAACAAAACTGTAAAACCTCAAGCAAGGCATGAACAATACTTGTACCAAGTATCCAAAACTGTAAGACCTCAAAGGCATGTAAAACTTGTAATACCTTACTAAAGGCATAAACCCAATCTCAAAGTTTTGGCTATATATCGAACTTGTAAGACCCATAAAAAGGTATACCCTCGATATAGATGCTAAAACTACTTCACTCGGGACTTAAAGGCTCCAGCTGAACACAAATGACTCTGGTCACAAGGTTGTACCTATCGAACTAACGCGACACAGGGACGCCCGACCGTCGCTATAAAATCATAGGCCTTCAATTACTTCGAATCTACTTCGAAAAGAACCAGTTAAATAGGCTACCCTCGACATAGGCAAAAGATCTTCGACCATGTCAGCTCCAAATCACAGGCTTCGAGATATTCAGCCTTTGAGCCAAACCTCCCGAAGTGCTCGATTATCACCACATAATGACTCATAATCGAGGTCTTTGTCGAACCATTGAAAAGTCAGGAAAAAATTAATTCAAAAAGTCCTTAACGAGGGAAAAATAAAGCCAATAAAAGGTCGCTTTGACCCAAGGCGTAAGAGCCATTATCGCCAGCCCAAACTAAAAGGCCACATCAGCCCAAGGCATAAGAGCCACTGTCGCAAGCCCACATAAATACAAAACTTGAGGGTCGAATGAGCTCGAGTCGAAACCCGATTCAGAAACTGAACCCAAAATAGTTAACTAAACACGCCTAAGAGCGAAGTGTAAGAGCCATTGTCACCAGCCTAATGAGCCTCAGGGCCACATGCATAAAAGGTCGCTTTGACCCAAGATGTAAGAGCCATTGTTGCTAGCCCACACAAATACAAAACTTGAGGGTAGAATGAGCTCGAGTCGAAACCCGACTCGAAGACTGAACCTAAAATAGTTAACTAAAAAGGTCATATTGACCAAACACATAAGAGCCTACGGGTCAGCCTAATGAACCCCAGGGCCATATCACGAATCTAAGGGTTCCTACCAACTCAAAGGCCAATCGATCTGGCTAAAATCTCGGCAAACAGAAACCCGAAAGATACAAAATCGTGAGGTTTCCTCCCTTATACATATATGTAATAAAATACAAACTCCATTCATGGCATACTGTGAAAGCACTATATACAAAAAGAAAGAAAATAAACGCCCCCCTTGGGGGCTATGGCCCGATGGCCCTGTCCTCGCAATCTTCAACATCGAACAAAAGGAACTTGGCGTCATATTCCTCCGCCTTGGCTTTCTCGATCTCTTCCGAAAGATCGAAACCCCTAGTGTGAATTTCCTTGAGAGTTTCCCTCCGAGATTTGCACTTCGCATACTCTTTGCTATTGCTGGCACGACCAAGGGTTCTCCTCAGTTCGGCTCTAGCAGTGGCAGCGCTCTTCAAATAGGCCACGACTTTTTGACCCGCTCTAGTTCTGCTCGTCACAGCCTCGGCCCAGACATTCACCACCTTGGCCTTCGCCTTTGAAAGCTCGGACTTAAGCCTCGCAATCATGTTCGCTCGTGCAGAATTATTCGCACGAGCGGTCCGGATTTTCATCTCAAAGGTGGAAGCTTTAGCCAACACACTCTCCTTGGCCGCAACTTGGGCATCTACATGGGCCTGCAGCTCATTAAACTCACATTTGGCCCGGCCAACTTCGCCCCAAAGTTGTTCCAACTCCTCCGTTTTGCTCTCCAACTGAAATATCAAAACATTAATCTCCGAAAATAAATAGAGGAGCATACGTCAACATGAAATACAAGATACCTATCTCTCGAGGCAACTCTCGCGGCTCCGGCTTCGATCCACCTCACACTGCAGGGATACCAACTTGCTTTCCTTTCTCGCGCAATGAAGCTTAAGGGATTTCTCCCTATCCTAAGCTTTCTGCAACCTAGCCTCATAGCGAAGCAACTCGAACTTAAGCCTGTCAAAGGACTGTGAAAGAAAAATCAATAAGAAAGGGAGAGTATGAAATCAGAATAATCCTATGCCGGCTACAGAAGCTTACCATAAATTCGAGCATCTGAGCCTTGCCAAAGGCTGAGCCAATGTCCGATGGCTTAGTGTCCCCTGAAGCGCCTTTGGTATGAAAAGAAGGAGGCACCACATGCTCCTCACCCTTCAAAGTACCCTCAATAGAAATGGGTAATGCTCTTTCGAAAATGGAGGACTTCCAAATCAGATGATCGATCAAATCGCCTCTTTTGAACTATTGAGAAAGAATCATCCCTCTACGAGCCTTCTCGCACCCTGGAGACCCTTTTCGTTTATCATCAACCCTCGACCCCGAGGTCGGTAGTCTCTCCTCCTCCCCCAGAGGGAATGACCTCATCTCAAAAAAATCTCTAATACCTGCGGTGGCTAAGTTAGTACGCTAAAAAGAAAAGTACCATTTTTGGGAAATTAGCCACCAAGCGCCTACCATGATGCTTTGCCTCCCATCTACCCTTGTACAGGTCTCGCCACCTACGCTTATCATAGGTCAAACAAGCGGCCAGCTTATGAGACCACTCGGCCAAATCAGGGACCTCGTTCGGAAACCAAAGAGTCCCTATAAAAATGAAACAGAAATATGTCGTTATGGAGCCCGCCTCAAGACAAAGTGATAGAGATACAGGTATGGCACATACGTGTGAAATTCCATTTCTCATGAAAGGGAAAAAACTCTCCAAGAATGATATTGATAGTTCTTGCTTGAATGAATTGGCTCATCTATCCTCGGTCTTCATTCTCTTTGCCGTCAATGGAAGGAGACCTGGTGGATCGACGTTGTAGGGTAATCAAACTCTGATAATGCAATGGCCGATATAACCTTACGAGATTACTGAGGGTAAAGTCGAGTTGACCTTTTTGTAAAGTACCTTAACATCTGTGCTATCTTCCAAAGGGATGGGTGAGCCTACACCAAAGTAACCTAGTATCTCTGGCAGAACTCAAGCACGACTCAGTTAGGGGGATCCGACGTAAAGGGATGCGTATACATGCTCAAAAATCCCTCAACGTGGGTCATGATGCTCTCCTCAGAGGAAGGTGTCGCACCCCCTTTTTCTCGCGAAAGCGGGTTTCGACATTCACGGGGTGTAATGACTCATTTTCTTTTGGGAATTGGTTATTTGAAGAGACACCACCTAACAGATTATGGTGCGTTAGGACACCTAGAGTGATTAACTCTTGGGTTGGTCTGCATTACCAGAGATTAGTGTAAGGGCTCGAAGTAACCTTGCGGGGAAGGTATTAGGCACCCCTCTAGGTCCACAACTATGGGTCCTGGCCGAACCTATATTCACAAATTAGTCCATATAAATAGTTGAATCAAACAAGCTACAAGTAAAGCACGTTAGATAACCCGAGTAACAAGATAAAGGTTTTGAACAAGTTGTAAAAATAAAAGGGTTTAAATAAAGAGAGGATTGGGTAAAGAGGGATCCTAGGTTGGTTGTCCTATAGGATCACCCCACACAATGTCCGGTAAAACACTCCTCAATGAGAGGCTACACGTGACATTAACACGTAGTCATCATATCCCATGTCTACCCTTCCCATCCTCTTATTGGTCATGCAAAGTGAGTGTTTGGTCAATGGTTCCTATTGCATGCTGCTACCCGTCCCTTCTTAATGGTCCCAAAGAGAGTTAGGACCTATACCTATAGGTAGTTCTAGACGTACCCCTAAGGTTTAGAAAGGAAAAAATTCTAAGACAACAATAAAAACATTTAGGACTTTCACATAATGGGAGCAATTAAGAGACTTAGAGTTTCCTCCTCAAACAAACACACAAGCAACACGACTCAAACATAGTTAAGTTTTTATTAGACAATGTCCTAAAGTAGGATATCTAAGTGAATATGCAGAAACAACCAAAACCTTTTTTAGACTCAAAAATTATACCCTAGTAGTTGCCTAGGGTCTCTTTTTAAAAGACTGTTAGAAACGTTAAGCGTCAGAGACAGTTTCAGAGGAATGCAATTGTTGAAAACGCCCTAAGGCTTGCCTATATGCAGAATACTGGTGTCTATATTAATGCAGAAACAAACAGATTTTAAAAATAGACTACTTTAATATCTATAGGCATGATATCTAATGAGGTTGAGGCAGTTTGAAAGATCTTGTTTCAGAAAACGCCTACTACTTAATAAGACCAATTTAAAAATGAACTAGGCATAATGAAATTGATTTATTAGACTGAATTAAATTATCAGCCAGTATAGTGAGTAGAGATCCCTATAGGCATGATATCTAGGTGGATTACTAATTTTAATCGATTTGCAAAAATATACAGAAATACTCATCATAACTGAATCGGAATTGAGTCCTATAGGCACGGTATCTATTATTAAACTGATTTAAGACATGATTGTTTGGAACCTATACACAAGGTTTCTAACATGACAAAATGCAGAACCTTATAAATATGATTTCTACTTGATGCAAACAAACTTAAAAGTGAAATCCTATTGGCATGATTTCTATTAGGCTAAGCAATCAGATTCAAAAGAGTAAAGTCCTATGAACATGTTTTCTATTTAGGCAAAGCAATCAGATTTTAAAGACCCTATGAACATGTTTTCTATTGAGTAAAGGAGACAAACTTTAAAAGTAAGATCCTAAGAGCAGGATTTCTACCCGTATTACCCTATAAAGTATACATCTACCCATCCCTTTTACTAAATACCCCAAATATCTGTTTACAAATTATTACAGGCCAATGAGTGAATTATATAAATAAAATAGAAAACCAAGAAGCTATTCTATAGGGAGCCTTCAATTAGCCTAAGTTTCCCAAAGCCTCCAATGGTCTCATAAGCCTTAGTTCCATATACAAGTCAGAGTCCAGGTGCATCAGAGTTCCCTAAGGGTCTCAAGGACCCGAGGCAATGCTTACACCTAGATTAGTAACCAAAGGATTGAACAAGTGCAGTGTGAAAAGGCATCCTTAGTATGCCAAAGTTCAGAGGGCTCTCAAAAGGATCCCAAGGCAGTACACATACTAGAGGGGGCAGAACTTATTGGCTAAGAGTAAAGTGAGAAATTATGAACACATGTTGAAAAGGTTTTAGCAAGACTGTACTTAGCAAAAGTCTTTTCTTTTGAAAATAGTTTAGTAAAAACAACAGAGACTTGTTTGAAGAGATGAGCAGAAGTCAAAACATCTTAGGACAAGTTTACACATAGCTAGTTCATAGAACTAAGTGAATTTAGTAGTCACATAGGGGTCAAGGGGTTTGGGACACATAGAACATCTGGCTGCAAATACATGACCCAGCAAAGGTCTTAGGACTAGTTCAAACATGCTCAAAAACAAGTAACACTGGCATAGTCATAAAACCAGTCATGACGAACACAGACACATAAAGGGGTGATAGGGATTTGGGGATTCATGGGATATAGGATAGTAAGTATATAACAGGTATAAGGATGGTGCCTTTAGACTATGACGCCTTTGGATAGATTGTCGATGTTTCAGCCCATGATATGCAATAATATGATGTAACAAGACAAGGCTTAGTCTTGCAAAGTGGAGGGTAGAGCTTAGCCTGATTGAAAAACAAGCAGATAGTAGTAGAAATAGAGCGATATCTATGCAAAGAAGGGACAGAGCTTAGTCCCGTGCAAGTGGGGAGGCAAGGATTAGCCTTATGCAAATGGGGAGGCAAGGATTAGCCTTATGCAAATATGGAGTCCGGGATTAGACTCATGCAACTATGGAGTCAAGGATTAGGCTCATTCAAATATGGTGTCAAGGATTAGACTCATGCGAGATTGGAGACAGGTCTTAGTCTCATGTAAAGAGAAGGAAGTGCTTAGCCTTATGCAAATATAGAGGTAGAGCTTAACCTCATGCAAGATTCGGGACAGGGCTTAGTCCCATACAAATGGAAGGCAATGCTTAGCCTTATGCAGATATGGAGTCAGGGATTAGACTCATACAAGATTGGAGACAGGGCTTAGTCTCATGTAGAGAGAAGACAGTGCTTAGCATTATGCAAATATGGAGTCCGGGATTAGACTCATGCAAGATTGGAGACAGAGCTTAGTCTCATGCAGAGGAAAGACAATGCCTAACCTTATGCAAATATGGAGTCCGGGATCAGACTCATGCAAGATTGGAGACAGAGCTTAGTCTCATGCGAATAGAAGGCAATGCTTAGCCTTATGCAGATATGGAGGCAAGGATTAGACTCATGCAAGATTGGAGACAGATCTTAGTCTCATGCAAATGGAAGGTAATGCTTAGCCTTATGCAGATATGGAGTCAAGGATTAGACTCATGCAAGATTAGATACAGAGCTTAGTCTCATGCAAATGTGGAGTCAGAGATTAGACTCATGCAAATGTGGAGTCAAGGATTAGACTCATGCAAATGTGGAGTCAGAGATTAGACTCATGCAAAGAGAGAATAGCAGATAAGGGTAGAGTATGTCTTAGCTAGGATATGTTCAAAGTCTGATGGCCGGGTGGATGGGGAATTTGCTTTGTGTATATATGTTTTGCAAATGCTACCGTTACATCAAATGTGCCTGCGTTCAAAGAAAAATTGTAAGTTTTATGAGGGGAGGTTGGTTCTTGCTCTGTCTGCCGGCCATGCTCTGCTCCGCTCTAGAAGCCCCCTTCGAGTTCCCCTAGGTAGTACCTGACCGTTATGAAAAATAGAATTTTCGAAAAAATATGCATTCATTGATAATAATAGAATCGGTTTGGAAGCGTATTGATATATCAAGTAATATTTGATGAACTAGCGATTGTGACACATTTCAAAGGCATTGCAGCTATCTTATGTTGGAATTTTGAGGGTCCTCCTCAAAATTTTGCCCCAGTTTGGTAGATGATTTTTTTAATTGCTTGCGGATGGTGGACCCTTTTGAATTTTCTTCAGAATTTTGAGAATCCTTCTCAAAATTCTGCCCCAGTTCTTGACTAATTATTGACTTCCTGGCATGTGATGGCACTGGCTGGACTTGCTCCGGAATTTTGAGGACACTCCTCAAAATTCTGTCCCAATTTCTGATTTTGGAGAAAAATGAAAATTTTATTATGGTATGAACGAACCCATAAGGCTGCCTACGTATCCCCTCTTAAACGGGAATCAGGTCAAGCGTAGTTTAATTACATCAGAAAAGAAAATACAAAATAATCTAGGCATAGTATCGCTTGACTGCGTCTGAATTGATTGGTTTTGGCCAGATTTCACCATCCATTCCTGAAAGTATGAGTTCTCCTCCTGTCTGAACCCTGTGAACCATGTATGGACCTTGCCAGTTGGGAGAGAATTTCCCTTTGGCTTCATCTTGATGTGAGAAGATTTTCTTCAATACCAACTGCCCTATTGCAGACTGTCTTGGTTTGACCCTTTTGTTGAAAGCTCTGGATATTTTGTTCTGATAAAATTGGTCGTGACACACTGCGTTCATTCTCTTTCCATCGATAAGGGCCAATTGCTCATAGCAGCTCCTTATCTATTCTGCATTGTTGAGCTCAGCTTCCTGTATGATTCTTAAAGTAGGAATCTCTATCGCGACTGGGATAACAGCCTCAGTACCATAAACCAACATGTAGAGGATTGCCCCGATTGACGTGTGAACTGTGGTGCGGTACCCTAACAAAGCAAAGGGTAACTTCTCATGCTACTGCTTGTGATTATCCACCATTTTCCATGGTATCTTCTTAATGTTTTTGTTGGTGGATTCTATGGCTCCATTCATCTAAGATCTGTAGGTGGTGGAATTCTTGTGCTTGATTTTGAAAGTTTCACATATAGCTTTTATCAGATCACTGTTGAGGTTGGTGGCATTATCAGTAATAATGGACTCAGGAACTCCGAATCGACAGACAATACGATCCTTGACAAAATCTGCGGTGACTTTCTTGGTTACAGCTTTGTCAGATGTAACTTCTACCCATTTTGTGAAGTAATCAATGGCTACCAGAATAAACCGGTGTCCGTTCGAAGCAGTGGGCTCAATCGGACCAATAACATCCATACCCCAGGTGGTGAATGGCCAAGGTGATCTTGTTGCATTGAGCTCGTTTGGCGGCACTTTTATCATGTCAGCATGCACTTGACATTAAAATCATTTACGGACATACTGAATACAATCCGTCTCCATGGTCATCCAAAAGTAACCTGCCCTGAGTATTTTCTTGGCATGAACGAAGCCATTCATGTGCGGACCACAAGTCCCAGCATGCACGCCCTCAAGTAGCTTAGAAGCTTCCTTTGCGTCGACACACCTTAGCAAGCCCAAATCCGGAGTTCTACTGTACAAGTTCCCTCCGCTGTGGAAGAAGTGATTTGACAATCTCCGGAGCGTGTGTTTCTGAATGTGATTTGCATTCTCCGAGTATTCTCCTTTTGATAAGAACTCCTTGATGTCATGGAACCAAGGCTTTCTATCTGCTTCTTCTCGACATGAGCACAATATGCTGGCTGATTATGGATCCTCAGTAGAATGGGATCAATATAGTTCTTATCTGGATGTTGTATCATGGATGACAAAGTGGCTAATAAGTCGGCGAACTCATTTTGAATTCTGGGCACATGTCGGAATTCTATCTTTGTGAACCTCCTTTTCAATTCCTGCACATGGTGCAAATATGGCATTATCTTGGAATTCTTGGTGGACCACTCTCCTTATACCTGGTGCACAAGCAAATCTAAGTCACCGATCACCAGCAACTCCTGAATGTTCATGTCGACTTCCATGTTGAGCCCTAGTACGCAAGCTTCGTATTCTGCCATGTTGTTGGTACAAGGAAATCTGAGTTTAGAAGATACGGTATAATGCTAACCCATTTCTAACACCAAAACTACTCCAATGCCTACTCCTTTGAAATTTTCAGCTCCATCAAAGAACATCCTCCAACCGTCATATGCTTCAGTAATGTCTTCTCCTACGAATGATACTTCTTCATCAGGAAAATATGTTTTCAAGGGTTCGTATTCTCCTCCTACCAGATTTCAGCGAGGTGATCTGCCAATGCTTGTCCCTTGACTTCCTTTTGAGTTGCATAGACGATGTCGAACTCACTCAGTAGTATCTGCCATTTAGCCAACTTCCTAGTAGGCATGGGCTTCTGAAATATGTACGTCAGGGGATCCATCCTGGATATGAGGTATGTAGTGTAGGCACATAAGTAATGCCTCAATTTCTGTGCTGTCCAGGTCAAGGCAGAGCAAGTGCGTTCAAGCAGAGAATACCGTGCTTCATAAGGTGTGAATTTTTTACTCTAGTAATATATAGCTTGCTCCTTTCTTCCTGTCTCATCATGTTGTCCCAAAACACATTCGAAGGCTCCATCTAACACGGATAGATAGAGTAGCAAAGGTTGTCCTGGTTTTGGAGGGACCAAACCTGGTGGTGTGGACAGGTATTCCTTGATCTTGTCAAAAGCTTTCTAACAATCCTCGGTCCAACTCATCTCGGCATCTTTCCTCAGCATCTTGAAGATGGGTTCACATATTACTGTGGATTGTGCTGTGAATCGGCCGATATAGTTGAGCTATCCCAGGAAGCTCATCACGTCCTTTTTGCTTTTAGGTAGTGGTAACTCCTGAATAGCTTTGACTTTAGTCGGGTCTAGCTCGATCCCTCGGCAACTGACAGAATCCCAATAACTTTCCTGCAGGAACCCCGAAGGCACACTTCGCGGGGTTCAACTTCAAATTGTACCTCCTACGCCTGTCGAAGAATTTCCTCAAGTCTACTATGTAATTTGCAGCTCTCTTGGATTGGATAATGACGTCGTCCACATATACCTCTATTTCCTTCTATATCATATCATGGAAGATGGTTGTCATGGCCCTCATGTAAGTAGCCCCAGCATTCTTTAGACCGAATGGCATCATCTTGTAACAGTATACACCCCAAGGCGTAATAAAAGCCGTCTTCTCTACATCTTCTTCATCCATCTAGATCTGGTGATAATCTGCGAAGCAATCTACAAAGGATTGCAGTTCATGCTTGGCATAGTTATCGATCAGGATATGTATATTTCTTAGTGGAAAGTCATCTTTGGGACTTGCTCTGTTTAAATCCCGATAATCAGCACATACTCGGACTTTCTCGTCTTTCTTCGGAACTGGCACAATGTTATCTAACCATATTGGGTACTCAACCACCCTGAGAACCTTGGCTTTGATCTGCTTGGTAACTTCTTCCTTGATTTTCAAACTCATGTCTGGTTTGAATTTTCTGAGTTTCTGCTTGACTGGCGGACACATGGGATTGGTAGGCAACTTGTGAGCTACTATAGATGTGCTCAAACCGGTCATATCGTCATACGCCCATGTGAAGATATCCTCATATTCCTTTAAAAAATGAATGTACTCTTCCTTCTCCATTGGTGACAAGTGAATGCTGACGCGGGTCTCTTTGAGGGTCTCAGCGTCTCCTAAATATACTGCTTCTGTTTCGTCCAAGTTGGATTTAGGCTTGTTCTCAAAATTCTCAACTTCTCTGACAATTTCCTCGGGTATCTCATCTTCTTCCTCCGAGTCACTATTCTCATGTTGCACTGCCTCATTACATGTCACATCACTGGTTTATCAGGAAAAATAATAATAACACTGTAGAAGGGAAAAGTATAAAATAGTAATGAATAATGATAAAGGATAAATGCATTTGATTAAAACTGAGCAAAATTTTTCAAACAAAGCTTGGCTCGGTGGATCGAGCATTTATTTTGAAACAAATAAATCTTAAAACAAAATTGCTAAAAAATTTAAATGCCTAGAACAACTATAAATTCTGCCAAGCTACCTAGGGACTCGGAGGGCTCTAGATGGTGTGGCGGGCCAGTTTCTGAGAATAGCTCCCTTTGCCACAGTCTGAATGGTGAGGCCTTTTCCCTCCTCCTCCTCCTCCTCCTCAATTATGGCACTACAGTCCATATCCTCATCCTCCAAGAATAGATCCTTCAGCTCAGCTAGTGCTTCTTCTTCAGCAGTTCCCCATATTGTGTTCGCCTGATGGAAAGCCTGTTACAAACGAGGTACCGGTTTCTCAAGAGGGTAATACGGTCCACGCCATGGAGGCGACCAATCATTATATTCTTTCCATGTATACTGGTATCCAAGCCCAAAAGTGGTAACATGATTTTTCAGTCGTATCGGCTTGGTGATACCCTGGAGGTTCTTTCCCAACCCTTTGCTGGGTTCATATCTGGACCAAGCTAGTATGATTTCTATTTTGTTACTCCACCACTTATCCTTCTCGACGGCGTTGACTCGTTCAATGTGATGATAGGTTTCCCCTCCTCGCCTCCTTCGATGTCCAGTGGCCGGAATGGTTTGACTGGTGTAGATGGGATTACTCCCATCTCCATGGATGATTACCTCCTGATGGTTCCATTCGAATTTTACGACTTGATGTAGTATGGAGGGCATGGCTCCAACAGCATGGATCCATGGGTGGCCTAACAAAAGATTATATGAGGCTGGTGTGTCAAGCACTTGGAATTCAATGTCGAACCAAGTTGGTCCCATCTACAAGCAAAGGTTGATTTCCCTAATCGTGGCCCTCTAGGACCCATCGAAAGCCTTCACATTCATGCTTCCGGTCCGTATTGCATGGAAACCTTTGTCCAACCTTTTTAGGGTATCTGGTGGACAAATATTCAGACTAGAACCCCCATCAACCAAGGCCTTGGTAATGAACTTGTCTTCAAATTGTACTGTGATATGCAATGCTCGATTGTGATTTAAACCT
This sequence comes from Nicotiana sylvestris, assembly GCF_000393655.2. Lineage (NCBI taxonomy): Eukaryota > Viridiplantae > Streptophyta > Magnoliopsida > Solanales > Solanaceae > Nicotiana > Nicotiana sylvestris. The sequence continues at coordinate 57,838,502 of NC_091057.1, read as the reverse complement.
TCGGGGGGTAACTCCTCTTCATGGAAGATAATCTTATGGCTCTCCAGCACCCGACTGACCATGTTGGCCATTTCTCCACCAGTGATATTATTAGGCACATAAGCCTTGCTCAGTACTTTCATTAGAGCGTTCTTGTGTGCCTCTGAATTCTGTAATAATGACATGATAGATATCTGAGCAGGGACTTTGTTCAGGTGATCAACAATAGAATACTCTTTTGCCTGTACTTTCCTCCACAGGTCATCTGGACCGGTCTCAATGACAGGTTACCTAGCAGTGGCATCCTTACTTGAACCTCCCAGGTGTTCAGGTGTGTAGACTCTTCCAGTTCTAGTCATTCCTTATGCGGCGTCAAATTCCTCTATCTTAGTCTTCCCTTTTCGCCGAGCCTCGGCAACATAATCCCAGGGTATTGCTTTTGAGTTGAATAGGGGTGTGGTCGACACCGTCACAGTAAAAGGTGTGACCACTTCTACTTTAAATGGAGCAGAGGTGGCTGCGGGCGGAGCTACTTCTACCTCAAATGGAACTGATGCAGTTACCTCAACATCAATAGGTGCCTAAGTCTGAACAACAATAGGAGTAAGTGTAACTGCAACCTTAAAGTCATCGCCTTCTCGGATAAGCTCGATTGACCCCTCAGGGTCCCATTCCTCATTTTTTCTATAACATGTACACCGTCACCTCTATGATCAGTGAGGGGATTGTTGTGGATATTAGGTGTGGCTTCCTTAGCTTGTATGACCTTGTTGTCAATGAGTGTCTGGATCTTGTCCTTCAATGTTCGGCACTCAGCAATGGTGTGCCCTTTCATACCGGAGTGGTATGCATAGGTTTTGTACGGATTGACCCATTGGGATGGATTTTCTAGTGCCACAGCGGGAATAGGAGTGACGTAGCCTGCGGCCTTTAACCTTTAATACAATTGGTCAATGGGCTTAGCAATGACGATGAATTATCTGGGCGGCTTGCGGTCGAAGTTGGGTCTCGGTCTTGGATAATTTTGGCGAGTTGGTGGTGATTGGAAGAGGGATGGTTGGGAATTGTAGGTATGATGGACAATAGTTGGTTGGGAATATCTGAGAGATGAAGGCTGATATGTAAGTCGTGATGCTTGGTATGTGGGTGGAGGTGTTTGGTATATAAGTGGGGGTGTTTGGTATATGGGTGGAGGGGTTTAATATGTGAGTGGAGTTTTTGGGCCCTAGGCCACCATTACTGCCCTGACATCTCTCTTCTTTGATATGCCGCCTGATTGGAGTGCCTTATTCGTGGCTTGCAGTGCCTCGAAATTTGTTACCATCCCCCTCTTGATTCCTTCCTCAATCCTTTCCCCGAGCTTGATGATATCAGAGAATTTATGATTTTCAATAACCATCAGTCTCTCATAATATTGTGGATCCTGTGCTCTGACGAAGAATTTATTCAATTGTTCTTCGTCCAAAGCGGGCCTGACCTTGGTTGCTTCTCACCTCCAACTAGTAACATATTCACGGAAAGTCTCGGTAGGCTTCTTCTTGATATTCTGAATGTAGAAGACATCAGGTGCATTTTCTGTGTTGAACCTGAACCGGTCCATGAAATCTGATGCCATGCTTACCTAATTTGACCATTTCTTGGGATTCTGGCTGATATACCAAGACAACACGTCCCCAGTAAGGCTCCTCATAAAGAGCTTCATTCGAATATTTTCATCCTTTCCAACCCCAACAAGCTTGTCACAGCAGGTCCTTAGGTGAACCCTGGGATCATTTGTACCGTAGAACATTTTGAACTTAGGAGGCTTGTACCCCTCTGGAAATTCCACATCGGGATGTACACACAGATCTTCGGAGGGTTCCGGTGTATAGGAAATTGGTTGGGTAGAATGTGGTACAGTTTCCACATATATGGGGTTGCTCTGATAGGTGCCAGGGACTTGGGTATAGTGGTGGTCATTGGTGGAGTTTTGTGGATCGGGAATAAGTAGTGGTGTATTTTGGGGAGTGTGGTAAGTGGTGGTTAGTGGGTACGAGATTGGTTGATGATGATGTTGTGGTGGAGTTAGTATTGACAATGGATTGATATTTTGTTGCTTCTGGTTTTGAGGAGTCGTTGGGTTCTTTGCATTTTGTTGGTGGATATTAGGGACATTGGTGGTGAGTGACAAATTTTCCAAATAACGGACCTGCTCAAGATCTCATTGCAGTTCTAGTATCTTTATTCCAGTCTCAAAACCAGGTCATTTAGGGCCGGAGTAGTGAGGCCATCGGAAGTCTCTGCGTTCTCACCATTTTCCTTTCGTATTCCACTTAAGTCGTCCATCTTTGCTTTCCCTCTACTTTTTGTGTTGATTTGAGAAGGAGGAGGTGGAGGGCCTCTAGATCTGGTATAATATGCCAATGAGGCCAGTATGGATAAACCAACCTATGGGGATGAGAATAATAATAAAAAAATAAACAAAAAACAAAAAGGTAACAAGTTAGTGAGGATTCTGAAATGTTTGCAGTATTTAAACACATATTGCGAAATATGAACTCGTATCCAAATTTGGGGAGCCTCGTTGTGCCCGAGGTAGTCCTCGTGACAAATAAATTTGGAGAACTTCAAATGCCAATAAATGCTTCATTTCATAACACAAAATTAGACGAATCCAAAAATGACAATAGTGTAATAATAAAACAAGTCACTACTGGCACTTGACCTTATTAAATTTTAAGAAAAGCAAGTAAGTCTAATCTATTTGGTCCCATAAGGACCTTCCCCCCAGATTCGATCTTCCGGACTCCATCAATCAGATCTCCCAGCTCGCGCAGTTCCAGCAGTAAGTAGGCTCGGGCCAGATGTCCTCCCTCAGCTCCCTCATCATTCTGGTAGTTTTCGATCCTCTTTATGACTTTTGCCCTCCAGTTCCACTATTCCTCACTCCAGGTATTCCAGTTTCCTATTGGAAGTGATTGCCATCTCTTTCCATTCCTCAATCAACCTCATGTTCCTCTCATGTATTTCCCGATGCTCATTCTTAGAGTCTGGACCCTCTTACACAACCTGTTGTATTTGAATTGGGCTTCAGCTTCCTTGTCTATGATTCTGTTCCCTCGACCAGTCCCTGGTATCACCGTTCCTTTAAGATTATCCTCCAACCATGATGGGTAGAGAGGCTCGTACCCCGCATGATATCTATCTAGCTCAACAATGCTTTTCTCCACAATGATTTTGCAGTGCCACATGTGTTGAGCTTGGCACTTGTAAGGTAATCCATCGTCTTGGAAATCCGCCCTAAAATGACTCATCTTGACGACCCTTGGTACAACCTGTTTTCTGCCTGCTTTCCTTATAACTTGCATAGGAACATATGGATATATTCCTCTCAACCCAATCAACACCAAGTGCGGAGCATCCCTGGACCTGATAATAAACTCGTCTGTTGGGATCTATTCAATCGTCCACTGCACCTGTCCCTCGGTTAGATTGTCGAAGAACTCTACCCATTCGCTGGCACTTTTCGGCCAAGGAAATATGTCCGAAATGTAGGTCATCTGCTTAGGGTAATGGAAAGCAATGTGGTCATTCCAAGCCCTTCACGGAAAGTCTTGGCGATAGCGACCCTTTTGGAGATGCTCCAACAACCATAACTACATCAATAAGTTGCAATCCTCGAAATGCTTGAACCCACTTTGACAGCGCTCTAGGTCCTTATAGATATCAGCTATGATCATGGGGACTATGGTATACGTCTATCCATTAATCCCATCCATCAGAGTTTTGGCGACCATGGACAACCTAGTGTGGATTCTTCCCTTTTTCATTGGGAACACTATCAACCCTAGAAAGCACATAATGAACACGAACACTCGGCGGTGGATGTGACCCAGTGAAGTGAGGGCGATCTCATCATGATAAGTGCAGGAAGACTTGCTATAGCCATACCTCTCGTACAGATACTCGAAAGGTATGTAGGGTTCCTTCAAGAACACTAGGTCGACATTCTTTTTCAGCCTCATCATCTTCAAAAATCCTCTACCCGTATAGTTTTCTGGCACCAAAAGCATAGGACTGTCCCAAGTCAACCCTGCAAGTCCTCCTATTTCCTCTAGAAGCGGTGTCATCTCTTTGTCACCAAAACGGAACACAACTCTTTCACTATCCCAGAATAGGGTGCCAGCCTCAATCAATTTATTGTTTGGTTCAATATCTAGCAGGGAGGGCAAGTTACCTAAGCACTTTTTCACATGCTTCTTGTCACTTGAAGAAAGATCCACCCACCAATCTAGCAACAATGGAGGCATGTTGCTAACCATACCGAATCTGGGGACCTCGTGCCTCATTTTCTGCAAAACAAAAGGGTTAGGCCTTATCCCTACTGAGCTCGACTATTTATACATTTATTATCAACATATCAACATTTAGTTCTCCAAAGTAATGCACAAAACGTGATTGCGTCTGTTGGGATTATGGAAAACCCAATGAACTTTGGATAAGGCTTATCTTAAAGGATCATTATGTGGACAGCATAACTGATCCGACTAGGTTTGACCATGATGCATGCACAATTTAAACAGAGTAAGGTTTCTATGGGGTTTTAGACTGGTACCCTCAAGCAGACAACTTGAGGGGAAAGGCACGGAACCGTCGATTGCACCATTGATCGACTGGTTTTACCGCAAATAAGCCTTTCTGAATTTACGGGTAGTAAATAGGAAGAGTGCAACCACTTATTAAAGAGTTGCTATAGGATTTAAGACGCACGAGTGGAATATGATTCAAAGCATGATTTATGCAGCAATTAATAACATATAGTCAGGTATTTTCATGTAGGAAAACTCAATACAGTATTGAAATAACTGAAAGACAGTTACAGAAAAAAGAAAACAAAGAGACAAGTTAGTTTAAGGAATAAAAGGAATCATAAATGCTTAAAAAAATAGACAGTTAAATCCAAATAAAGGGAAAAGGTACGGGATAAACATGCTCAGACTAATTTGTAAAAGACAAGTTCGTTATGGTAAGAGCCTAAAAATATCCACAGCCGAGTCGCCATGCTGTCGCGCCCCTTTTTTCTCGCGAAAGTAGGTTTCGACATTCACGGGGTGTAATGACTCATTTCCTTTTGGGAATTGGGTATTTGAAGAGTCGGCACCTAACGGATTATGGTGCGTTAGGACACCTAGAGCGATTAACTCTTGCATTACCAGAGATTAGGGTAAGGGCTCGAAGTAACCTCGAGGGGAAGGTGTTAGGCACCCCTCTTGGTCCACAACTGTGGGTCCCGGTCAAACTTATATTCACAAATTAGTCCATATAAATAGTTGAATCAAACAAGTTGCAAGTAAAGAACGTTAGATAACTCGAGTAACAAGATAAAGGTTTTGAACAAGTTGCAAAAACAAAAGGGTTTAAATAAAGAGAGGATTGGGTAAAGAGGGGTCCTAGGTTGGTTGTCCTATAGGATCACCCCACGCAATGTCTGGTAAACACTCCTCAATGAGGGGCTACACATGACATTAACGCGTAGTCATCATATCCCATGTCTACCCTTCTAATCCCCTTATTAGTCATGCAAAGCGAGTGTTTGGTCAATGGTTCCTATTGCGTGCTGCTACCCGCCCCTTCTTAATGGCCCTGGAGGGAGTTAGGACCTCTACCTATAGGAAGTTCTAGATGTACCCCTAAGGTTTAGAAAGGCAAAAATTCTAAGGCGACAATCAAAACATTTAGGACTTTCACATAATCGGAGCAATTAAGAGGCTGAGAGTTTCCTCCTCAAACAAACACACAAGCATCACGACTCAAACACAGCTAAGGTCTTTATTAGACAATGTCCTAAAGCAGGATATCTAAGTGAATATGCAGAAACAGCCAAAACCTTTTTAGACTCAGAAATTATACCCTAGTAGTTGCCTAGGGACTCTTTTTAAAAGCCTGTTAGAAACGTTAAGTGGCAGAGACAGTTTCAGAGGAATGCAATTGTTGAAAACGCCCTAAGGCTTGCCTATATGCAGAATACTGGTGTCTATGTTAATGCAGAAACAAATAGATTTTAAAAATAGACTCCTTTAATATCTATAGGCATGATATCTAATGAGGTTGAGGCAGTTTGAAAAAATTTGTTTCAGAAAACGCCTACTACTTAATAAGACCAGTTTAAAATGAACTAGGCGAAATGAAATTGATTTATTAGACTGAATTAAATTATCAGCTAGTATTGCGAGTAGAGATCCCTATAGGCATGATATCTAGGTGGATTACTAATTTTAATCGATTTGCAGCAACATATAGAAATACTCATCATAACTGAATCGGAATTGAGTCTTATAGGCACGATATCTATTATTAAACTGATTTAAGACATGATTGTTTGGAACTTATAAACATGGTTTCTAACATAACAAAATGCAGAACCTTATAAACATGATTTCTACTTGATGTAAACAAACTTAAAAGCGAAATCGTATTGGCATGATTTCTATTAGGCAAAGCAATCAGATTCAAAAGAGTAAAGTCCTACGAACATGTTTTCTATTTAGGCAAAACAATCAGATTTTAAAGACCCTATGAGCATGTTTTCTATTGAGTAAAGTAGACAGACTTTAAAAGTAAGATCCTAAGAGTAGGATTTCTACTCGTATTACCCCATAAAGTACACATCTACCCATCCCTTACTAAATACCCCAAATATCTATTTACAAATTATTACAGGCCAATGAGTGAATTACATAAATAAAATAGAAAACCAAGAAGCTATTCTATAGGGAGCCTTCAATTAGGCCCAAGTTTCTCAAAGCCTCCAATGGTCTCATAAGCCTTAGTTCCATAGACAAGTCAGAGTCCAGGTGCGTAAAAGTTCCCGAAGGGTCTCAAGGACCCCGTGCAATGCTTACACCTAGACTTAGTAACCAAAGGATTGAACAAGTGTAGTATGGAAAGTCTAGCCTCAGTATTCCAGAATTCAGAGGGCTCTCAAAAGGATCCCAAGGCAGTACACATACTAGAGGGGGCAGAACTTATTGGCTAAGAGTATAGCGAGAAGTGATGAACATAAGTTGAAAAGGTTTTAGTAAGACTATACTTAATAAAAGTCTTTTCTTTTGAAAATAGTTCAGTAAAAACAACAAAGACTTGTTTGAAGAGATGAGCAGAAGTCAGAACACCTTAGGACAGGTTTACACATAGCTAGTTCACAGAACTAAGTGAATTTTGTAGTCACACAGGGGTCAAGGGGTTTGGGACACATAGAACATCTGGCTGCAAACACATGACTCAGCAAAGGTCTTAGGACTGGTTTAGACATGCTCAGAAATAGCTGACACCGGCAAAGTCATAGAACCAGTCATGAAGAACACAGACACATAACGGGGTGATAGGGGTTTGGGGATTCATGGGATATAGGATAGTAAGTATACAACAGGTAGGAGATAATTGGTAAGGCATGCTCAGATACACACATAAGGGGATTGTACTAATCTAAAGGAACGGGGAAGACATAATATCATGATTATTAGGTAACTTGTAACTACAAATTTCACAATAGAACCACAAGTAGAAGCAAAGCAGGAGCAAGAGAAACTGAAACAATAGAAGAATCATGTAGTTGCTGGAACTTTAAATTGAAACTAGGACATACCAGTGAAGAGGAGAGTATGCAGAATGAAAGAACAAGAGAGAGTAAATGGTTAGCCTTGGCTTGTAGCCAGCTAACAGTAGCAAATAGCACAGTAAAGAGCAGAGATTTTAGTAAGAGAGAGAGTTTTTGAAACCAAGTGTTCGTGTGTGTGTTAATGAAAGACTAGAGTATTTATAGTTTTGAAAATAGGCAGAAAATAAGGTAACAAGTAAAGGTTTAGCATAATTATGGAAGTAATCACAATTAGAATCCAATTAATACAAGTTCTCCCTTTAATCAAGGAATCACAGCTTAAACGGATACCAACAGGAATAATCAAGGAAAGAAAATCAGTTGAGAAAGACTGATTTTTACCATATAAGGGGTTGTAAAAGTATAGAGCATATGATTGAGTCTAAGTACAGAATATACCAATTAAGGAAATGATTCAGTAAGAATGAAGTACCACAACAAATAAGGAAATAAAATCAGACAATTTAAACAGACGAGACAAAGTTTTAGGGTTAAAATAAAACCTTTCAATCAAACCATCAAATAAGGAAATCAAAATCAAATCAAGAGAGGGTCATAATTCTATACTTCAACATATAAATAGAGAAGAACAAACATATGTAGCAAACAGGCAAGGTCAACCATATCGACAGAAAGAAGCAAGAGATGAACAATCAAGATGAATGCAATCACGCAGAGGTGATACAAATAGGCTAAAGACTCGATAGAAAACCCATTCGGAGCATGGTAACCATATAAACTTAACAAAAGTCAAGTAATCATGCTAACACACAGAACAAAACAAAGAAAATCTAAAATATTAGGGCTTTTAATAGAGTCGAGTTGAAAAAGCAGTAAGAACATAGATTCGGTCAAGATATCCAAGGAAAGAGGTTTAAACATAAAGAAAAATTGGTTTAAACAAGTGTAGAAGAAACTCCTAGAAACCCTAATTTTAAGGAAAGTAAAACAGTTTAAAGTTGAGGATTTTTCAGAAGAAGTTTGAAAGTAGTGTAAAAATATAGAAAGAAATAGACTTAAATCGTTAAAAAGAGCACAGATCTGAGAGATACAAATGAAGGTTAGGGTTTCAAAGGAAACCCAAATAGAAACGGAAGAACCTGCTATAAGCTTTAAAGATCGTAACATATATGGTGTGATTTTGCCCAAAATCACACCGGAGAAGCCATGAACAACCAAACCAAAAACCCTAGATACAAATCGGCATGGTCCAGGACCCTTGAAGGCCTTAGAGATGATGAGCAAGGCGATGGAGGGACCATTGGAGGCTAGGGGTTGAAAGATAGTCGCCGGAGATGGCCGGAGAGGGAGGCAGTGGTTGAAGTAGGCTAGGGTTAGGTTGATAGAAGAGAGTAGACCAGAGGATTCAAAGGCGGCGTGTCTGGAAGAGTGATTAGGGTTGGGGGTTGTTTAGAGTTAAAAAAGGAAAGGGCAAATGAGGGCCATTGATTTAGATCAACGGCCGGGATTTAATGAGGCTTTGGGTGGGGTAGGAGTAATTGGGGCCTGGGTCGGGTATTTTACTCCAAAATTGGGCTGGGGATTGGGTCCAATTTGGCTAAAATTGAAAGCCAAATCTGGCTATAAATGAAATAGCCAATTTTCCCTATTTTAATTATAATAAATAATAAATAGTTTTCTGAAAATAATATTTATATACCAAAATGATTTAAAATATGTAACTATCATTTTAAAAATATAGGGGCCAATTTTACTCATATAAAATATAATTATACATTAAAATGGGCTAACATTGCAATTATATGCAATTTAGCTTAAAAAATACTAAATATAATTATAAAAATACATGAAAAATATATTAGCCATATTTTGGCATAAGTATAGAAATTAAATAATTAAATCATCATAAAAATAATTTTGGAAATAATAATTGAGGATTTTATGAATAAAAAGGGAGCAAATAAATCAATTTAATCCCTTAAAATTATGGAAAAAATTATTAAAACCTTGTGCATGCTTATATATGCATATATATGTTATTTTAAAAGTATTTATGCATATTTAAAATATATAGGGAAAAATTGGGTATCAACAGAAGGTACTTGCAGTACCACTCCTTTTCCCCATCCACAGTCTTTTCTGATCATCTTGAGGTGTTCCTCCCCTACTGACGAGATGAACCTCGATGCGTGCTCCCGATGTACTTGAACGTTAGGAGGTCTCTCCAGCGTAAAGTCTCTCCTTGAGACAAAGCACCTTGAGGCCCGCTCACTAGGCACCAGCGGTGTACCACCGACCGGATACGGAACAGAGGCAGAACTCCCCTCTCCTTGATGGGCGGATGTCGACGTAGCAGTCGTGGCTACGATAAAATAAGAGGAGGAGGATATAGATTTGGGCAAAGATTTTGAGTTGAAACGACGAGAGAAC